>NW_027144444.1:0-37282 GCF_026170545.1 Melanerpes formicivorus | reverse complement strand
CCACAGAAGTTAGATCAGATGGCAAATTGGATTTGGTGCTAGGTCTTTCCCTTTAGGTTTTACCCCAACAATGTTTTCATTAGTTTCGCTCACTCTCGAAATCAAGCATTTTACAGCAGGTTGGAGCAGCCTGTATCTCAGCACAGGAATAAGGTAGGGAAGAATTCTAAGGCTCATTTTGACTGCCTCCAGAAGTTAGATCAGATGGCAAATTGGATTTGGTGCTAGGTCTTTCCCTTTAGGTTTTACCCCAACAATGTTTTCATTAGTTTCGCTCACTCTCGAAATCAAGCATTTTACAGCAGGTTGGAGCAGCCTGTATCTCAGCACAGGAATAAGGTAGGGAAGAATTCTAAGGCTCATTTTGACTGCCTCCAGAAGTTAGATCAGATGGCAAATTGGATTTGGTGCTAGGTCTTTCCCTTTAGGTTTTACCCCAACAATGTTTTCATTAGTTTCGCTCACTCTCGAAATCAAGCATTTTACAGCAGGTTGGAGCAGCCTGTATCTCAGCACAGGAATAAGGTAGGGAAGAATTCTAAGGCTCATTTTGACTGCCTCCAGAAGTTAGATCAGATGGCAAATTGGATTTGGTGCTAGGTCTTTCCCTTTAGGTTTTACCCCAACAATGTTTTCATTAGTTTCGCTCACTCTCGAAATCAAGCATTTTACAGCAGGTTGGAGCAGCCTGTATCTCAGCACAGGAATAAGGTAGGGAAGAATTCTAAGGCTCATTTTGACTGCCTCCAGAAGTTAGATCAGATGGCAAATTGGATTTGGTGCTAGGTCTTTCCCTTTAGGTTTTACCCCAACAATGTTTTCATTAGTTTCGCTCACTCTCGAAATCAAGCATTTTACAGCAGGTTGGAGCAGCCTGTATCTCAGCACAGGAATAAGGTAGGGAAGAATTCTAAGGCTCATTTTGACTGCCTCCAGAAGTTAGATCAGATGGCAAATTGGATTTGGTGCTAGGTCTTTCCCTTTAGGTTTTACCCCAACAATGTTTTCATTAGTTTCGCTCACTCTCGAAATCAAGCATTTTACAGCAGGTTGGAGCAGCCTGGATCTCAGCACAGGAATAAGGTAGGGAAGAATTCTAAGGCTCATTTTGACTGCCTCCAGAAGTTAGATCAGATGGCAAATTGGATTTGGTGCTAGGTCTTTCCCTTTAGGTTTTACCCCCAACAATGTTTTCATTAGTTTCGCTCACTCTCGAAATCAAGCATTTTACAGCAGGTTGGAGCAGCCTGTATCTCAGCACAGGAATAAGGTAGGGAAGAATTCTCAGGCTCATTTTGACTGCCTCCAGAAGTTAGATCAGATGGCAAATTGGATTTGGTGCTAGGTCTTTCCCTTTAGGTTTTACCCCAACAATGTTTTCATTAGTTTCGCTCACTCTCGAAATCAAGCATTTTACAGCAGGTTGGAGCAGCCTGTATCTCAGCACAGGAATAAGGTAGGGAAGAATTCTAAGGATCATTTTGACTGCCTCCAGAAGTTAGATCAGATGGCAAATTGGATTTGGTGCTAGGTCTTTCCCTTTAGGTTTTACCCCAACAATGTTTTCATTAGTTTCGCTCACTCTCGAAATCAAGCATTTTACAGCAGGTTGGAGCAGCCTGTATCTCAGCACAGGAATAAGGTAGGGAAGAATTCTAAGGATCATTTTGACTGCCTCCAGAAGTTAGATCAGATGGCAAATTGGATTTGGTGCTAGGTCTTTCCCTTTAGGTTTTACCCCAACAATGTTTTCATTAGTTTCGCTCACTCTCGAAATCAAGCATTTTACAGCAGGTTGGAGCAGCCTGTATCTCAGCACAGGAATAAGGTAGGGAAGAATTCTAAGGCTCATTTTGACTGCCTCCAGAAGTTAGATCAGATGGCAAATTGGATTTGGTGCTAGGTCTTTCCCTTTAGGTTTTACCCCAACAATGTTTTCATTAGTTTTCGCTCACTCTCGAAATCAAGCATTTTACAGCAGGTTGGAGCAGCCTGTATCTCAGCACAGGAATAAGGTAGGGAAGAATTCTAAGGCTCATTTTGACTGCCTCCAGAAGTTAGATCAGATGGCAAATTGGATTTGGTGCTAGGTCTTTCCCTTTAGGTTTTACCCCAACAATGTTTTCATTAGTTTCGCTCACTCTCGAAATCAAGCATTTTACAGCAGGTTGGAGCAGCCTGTATCTCAGCACAGGAATAAGGTAGGGAAGAATTCTAAGGCTCATTTTGACTGCCTCCAGAAGTTAGATCAGATGGCAAATTGGATTTGGTGCTAGGTCTTTCCCTTTAGGTTTTACCCCAACAATGTTTTCATTAGTTTCGCTCACTCTCGAAATCAAGCATTTTACAGCAGGTTGGAGCAGCCTGTATCTCAGCACAGGAATAAGGTAGGGAAGAATTCTAAGGCTCATTTTGACTGCCTCCAGAAGTTAGATCAGATGGCAAATTGGATTTGGTGCTAGGTCTTTCCCTTTAGGTTTTACCCCAACAATGTTTTCATTAGTTTCGCTCACTCTGGAAATCAAGCATTTTACAGCAGGTTGGAGCAGCCTGTATCTCAGCACAGGAATAAGGTAGGGAAGAATTCTAAGGCTCATTTTGACTGCCTCCAGAAGTTAGATCAGATGGCAAATTGGATTTGGTGCTAGGTCTTTCCCTTTAGGTTTTACCCCAACAATGTTTTCATTAGTTTCGCTCACTCTCGAAATCAAGCATTTTACAGCAGGTTGGAGCAGCCTGTATCTCAGCACAGGAATAAGGTAGCGGAAGAATTCTAAGGCTCATTTTGACTGCCTCCAGAAGTTAGATCAGATGGCAAATTGGATTTGGTGCTAGGTCTTTCCCTTTAGGTTTTACCCCAACAATGTTTTCATTAGTTTCGCTCACTCTCGAAATCAAGCATTTTACAGCAGGTTGGAGCAGCCTGTATCTCAGCACAGGAATAAGGTAGGGAAGAATTCTAAGGCTCATTTTGACTGCCTCCAGAAGTTAGATCAGATGGCCAAATTGGATTTGGTGCTAGGTCTTTCCCTTTAGGTTTTACCCCAACAATGTTTTCATTAGTTTCGCTCACTCTCGAAATCAAGCATTTTACAGCAGGTTGGAGCAGCCTGTATCTCAGCACAGGAATAAGGTAGGGAAGAATTCTAAGGCTCATTTTGACTGCCTCCAGAAGTTAGATCAGATGGCAAATTGGATTTGGTGCTAGGTCTTTCCCTTTAGGTTTTACCCCAACAATGTTTTCATTAGTTTCGCTCACTCTCGAAATCAAGCATTTTACAGCAGGTTGGAGCAGCCTGTATCTCAGCACAGGAATAAGGTAGGGAAGAATTCTAAGGCTCATTTTGACTGCCTCCAGAAGTTAGATCAGATGGCAAATTGGATTTGGTGCTAGGTCTTTCCCTTTAGGTTTTACCCCAACAATGTTTTCATTAGTTTCGCTCACTCTCGAAATCAAGCATTTTACAGCAGGTTGGAGCAGCCTGTATCTCAGCACAGGAATAAGGTAGGGAAGAATTCTAAGGATCATTTTGACTGCCTCCAGAAGTTAGATCAGATGGCAAATTGGATTTGGTGCTAGGTCTTTCCCTTTAGGTTTTACCCCAACAATGTTTTCATGAGTTTCGCTCACTCTCGAAATCAAGCATTTTACAGCAGGTTGGAGCAGCCTGTATCTCAGCACAGGAATAAGGTAGGGAAGAATTCTAAGGCTCATTTTGACTGCCTCCAGAAGTTAGATCAGATGGCAAATTGGATTTGGTGCTAGGTCTTTCCCTTTAGGTTTTACCCCAACAATGTTTTCATTAGTTTCGCTCACTCTCGAAATCAAGCATTTTACAGCAGGTTGGAGCAGCCTGTATCTCAGCACAGGAATAAGGTAGGGAAGAATTCTAAGGATCATTTTGACTGCCTCCAGAAGTTAGATCAGATGGCAAATTGGATTTGGTGCTAGGTCTTTCCCTTTAGGTTTTACCCCAACAATGTTTTCATTAGTTTCGCTCACTCTCGAAATCAAGCATTTTACAGCAGGTTGGAGCAGCCTGTATCTCAGCACAGGAATAAGGTAGGGAAGAATTCTAAGGCTCATTTTGACTGCCTCCAGAAGTTAGATCAGATGGCAAATTGGATTTGGTGCTAGGTCTTTCCCTTTAGGTTTTACCCCAACAATGTTTTCATTAGTTTCGCTCACTCTCGAAATCAAGCATTTTACAGCAGGTTGGAGCAGCCTGTATCTCAGCACAGGAATAAGGTAGGGAAGAATTCTAAGGATCATTTTGACTGCCTCCAGAAGTTAGATCAGATGGCAAATTGGATTTGGTGCTAGGTCTTTCCCTTTAGGTTTTACCCCAACAATGTTTTCATTAGTTTCGCTCACTCTCGAAATCAAGCATTTTACAGCAGGTTGGAGCAGCCTGTATCTCAGCACAGGAATAAGGTAGGGAAGAATTCTAAGGCTCATTTTGACTGCCTCCAGAAGTTAGATCAGATGGCAAATTGGATTTGGTGCTAGGTCTTTCCCTTTAGGTTTTACCCCAACAATGTTTTCATTAGTTTCGCTCACTCTCGAAATCAAGCATTTTACAGCAGGTTGGAGCAGCCTGTATCTCAGCACAGGAATAAGGTAGGGAAGAATTCTAAGGCTCATTTTGACTGCCTCCAGAAGTTAGATCAGATGGCAAATTGGATTTGGTGCTAGGTCTTTCCCTTTAGGTTTTACCCCAACAATGTTTTCATTAGTTTCGCTCACTCTCGAAATCAAGCATTTTACAGCAGGTTGGAGCAGCCTGTATCTCAGCACAGGAATAAGGTAGGGAAGAATTCTAAGGATCATTTTGACTGCCTCCAGAAGTTAGATCAGATGGCAAATTGGATTTGGTGCTAGGTCTTTCCCTTTAGGTTTTACCCCAACAATGTTTTCATTAGTTTCGCTCACTCTCGAAATCAAGCATTTTACAGCAGGTTGGAGCAGCCTGTATCTCAGCACAGGAATAAGGTAGGGAAGAATTCTAAGGCTCATTTTGACTGCCTCCAGAAGTTAGATCAGATGGCAAATTGGATTTGGTGCTAGGTCTTTCCCTTTAGGTTTTACCCCAACAATGTTTTCATTAGTTTCGCTCACTCTCGAAATCAAGCATTTTACAGCAGGTTGGAGCAGCCTGTATCTCAGCACAGGAATAAGGTAGGGAAGAATTCTAAGGCTCATTTTGACTGCCTCCAGAAGTTAGATCAGATGGCAAATTGGATTTGGTGCTAGGTCTTTCCCTTTAGGTTTTACCCCAACAATGTTTTCATTAGTTTCGCTCACTCTCGAAATCAAGCATTTTACAGCAGGTTGGAGCAGCCTGTATCTCAGCACAGGAATAAGGTAGGGAAGAATTCTAAGGCTCATTTTGACTGCCTCCAGAAGTTAGATCAGATGGCAAATTGGATTTGGTGCTAGGTCTTTCCCTTTAGGTTTTACCCCAACAATGTTTTCATTAGTTTCGCTCACTCTCGAAATCAAGCATTTTACAGCAGGTTGGAGCAGCCTGTATCTCAGCACAGGAATAAGGTAGGGAAGAATTCTAAGGCTCATTTTGACTGCCTCCAGAAGTTAGATCAGATGGCAAATTGGATTTGGTGCTAGGTCTTTCCCTTTAGGTTTTACCCCAACAATGTTTTCATTAGTTTCGCTCACTCTCGAAATCAAGCATTTTACAGCAGGTTGGAGCAGCCTGTATCTCAGCACAGGAATAAGGTAGGGAAGAATTCTAAGGATCATTTTGACTGCCTCCAGAAGTTAGATCAGATGGCAAATTGGATTTGGTGCTAGGTCTTTCCCTTTAGGTTTTACCCCAACAATGTTTTCATTAGTTTCGCTCACTCTCGAAATCAAGCATTTTACAGCAGGTTGGAGCAGCCTGTATCTCAGCACAGGAATAAGGTAGGGAAGAATTCTAAGGATCATTTTGACTGCCTCCAGAAGTTAGATCAGATGGCAAATTGGATTTGGTGCTAGGTCTTTCCCTTTAGGTTTTACCCCAACAATGTTTTCATTAGTTTCGCTCACTCTCGAAATCAAGCATTTTCTAGCAGGTTGGAGCAGCCTGTATCTCAGCACAGGAATAAGGTAGGGAAGAATTCTAAGGATCATTTTGACTGCCTCCAGAAGTTAGATCAGATGGCAAATTGGATTTGGTGCTAGGTCTTTCCCTTTAGGTTTTACCCCAACAATGTTTTCATTAGTTTCGCTCACTCTCGAAATCAAGCATTTTACAGCAGGTTGGAGCAGCCTGTATCTCAGCACAGGAATAAGGTAGGGAAGAATTCTAAGGCTCATTTTGACTGCCTCCAGAAGTTAGATCAGATGGCAAATTGGAGTTGGTGCTAGGTCTTTCCCTTTAGGTTTTACCCCAACAATGTTTCCATTAGTTTCGCTCACTCTCGAAATCAAGCATTTTACAGCAGGTTGGAGCAGCCTGTATCTCAGCACAGGAATAAGGTAGGGAAGAATTCTAAGGATCATTTTGACTGCCTCCAGAAGTTAGATCAGATGGCAAATTGGATTTGGTGCTAGGTCTTTCCCTTTAGGTTTTACCCCAACAATGTTTTCATTAGTTTCGCTCACTCTCGAAATCAAGCATTTTACAGCAGGTTGGAGCAGCCTGTATCTCAGCACAGGAATAAGGTAGGGAAGAATTCTAAGGCTCATTTTGACTGCCTCCAGAAGTTAGATCAGATGGCAAATTGGATTTGGTGCTAGGTCTTTCCCTTTAGGTTTTACCCCAACAATGTTTTCATTAGTTTCGCTCACTCTCGAAATCAAGCATTTTACAGCAGGTTGGAGCAGCCTGTATCTCAGCACAGGAATAAGGTAGGGAAGAATTCTAAGGATCATTTTGACTGCCTCCAGAAGTTAGATCAGATGGCAAATTGGATTTGGTGCTAGGTCTTTCCCTTTAGGTTTTACCCCAACAATGTTTTCATTAGTTTCGCTCACTCTCGAAATCAAGCATTTTACAGCAGGTTGGAGCAGCCTGTATCTCAGCACAGGAATAAGGTAGGGAAGAATTCTAAGGCTCATTTTGACTGCCTCCAGAAGTTAGATCAGATGGCAAATTGGATTTGGTGCTAGGTCTTTCCCTTTAGGTTTTACCCCAACAATGTTTTCATTAGTTTCGCTCACTCTCGAAATCAAGCATTTTACAGCAGGTTGGAGCAGCCTGTATCTCAGCACAGGAATAAGGTAGGGAAGAATTCTAAGGCTCATTTTGACTGCCTCCAGAAGTTAGATCAGATGGCAAATTGGATTTGGTGCTAGGTCTTTCCCTTTAGGTTTTACCCCAACAATGTTTTCATTAGTTTCGCTCACTCTCGAAATCAAGCATTTTACAGCAGGTTGGAGCAGCCTGTATCTCAGCACAGGAATAAGGTAGGGAAGAATTCAAATGCTCATTTTGACTGCCTCCAGAAGTTAGATCAGATGGCAAATTGGATTTGGTGCTAGGTCTTTCCCTTTAGGTTTTACCCCAACAATGTTTTCATTAGTTTCGCTCACTCTCGAAATCAAGCATTTTACAGCAGGTTGGAGCAGCCTGTATCTCAGCACAGGAATAAGGTAGGGAAGAATTCAAATGCTCATTTTGACTGCCTCCAGAAGTTAGATCAGATGGCAAATTGGATTTGGTGCTAGGTCTTTCCCTTTAGGTTTTACCCCAACAATGTTTTCATTAGTTTCGCTCACTCTCGAAATCAAGCATTTTACAGCAGGTTGGAGCAGCCTGTATCTCAGCACAGGAATAAGGTAGGGAAGAATTCTAAGGATCATTTTGACTGCCTCCAGAAGTTAGATCAGATGGCAAATTGGATTTGGTGCTAGGTCTTTCCCTTTAGGTTTTACCCCAACAATGTTTTCATTAGTTTGGCTCACTCTCGAAATCAAGCATTTTACAGCAGGTTGGAGCAGCCTGTATCTCAGCACAGGAATAAGGTAGGGAAGAATTCTAAGGCTCATTTTGACTGCCTCCAGAAGTTAGATCAGATGGCAAATTGGATTTGGTGCTAGGTCTTTCCCTTTAGGTTTTACCCCAACAATGTTTTCATTAGTTTCGCTCACTCTCGAAATCAAGCATTTTACAGCAGGTTGGAGCAGCCTGTATCTCAGCACAGGAATAAGGTAGGGAAGAATTCTAAGGCTCATTTTGACTGCCTCCAGAAGTTAGATCAGATGGCAAATTGGATTTGGTGCTAGGTCTTTCCCTTTAGGTTTTACCCCAACAATGTTTTCATTAGTTTCGCTCACTCTCGAAATCAAGCATTTTACAGCAGGTTGGAGCAGCCTGTATCTCAGCACAGGAATAAGGTAGGGAAGAATTCTAAGGCTCATTTTGACTGCCTCCAGAAGTTAGATCAGATGGCAAATTGGATTTGGTGCTAGGTCTTTCCCTTTAGGTTTTACCCCAACAATGTTTTCATTAGTTTCGCTCACTCTCGAAATCAAGCATTTTACAGCAGGTTGGAGCAGCCTGTATCTCAGCACAGGAATAAGGTAGGGAAGAATTCTAAGGCTCATTTTGACTGCCTCCAGAAGTTAGATCAGATGGCAAATTGGATTTGGTGCTAGGTCTTTCCCTTTAGGTTTTACCCCAACAATGTTTTCATTAGTTTCGCTCACTCTCGAAATCAAGCATTTTACAGCAGGTTGGAGCAGCCTGTATCTCAGCACAGGAATAAGGTAGGGAAGAATTCAAATGCTCATTTTGACTGCCTCCAGAAGTTAGATCAGATGGCAAATTGGATTTGGTGCTAGGTCTTTCCCTTTAGGTTTTACCCCAACAATGTTTTCATTAGTTTCGCTCACTCTCGAAATCAAGCATTTTACAGCAGGTTGGAGCAGCCTGTATCTCAGCACAGGAATAAGGTAGGGAAGAATTCTAAGGATCATTTTGACTGCCTCCAGAAGTTAGATCAGATGGCAAATTGGATTTGGTGCTAGGTCTTTCCCTTTAGGTTTTACCCCAACAATGTTTTCATTAGTTTCGCTCACTCTCGAAATCAAGCATTTTACAGCAGGTTGGAGCAGCCTGTATCTCAGCACAGGAATAAGGTAGGGAAGAATTCTAAGGATCATTTTGACTGCCTCCAGAAGTTAGATCAGATGGCAAATTGGATTTGGTGCTAGGTCTTTCCCTTTAGGTTTTACCCCAACAATGTTTTCATTAGTTTCGCTCACTCTCGAAATCAAGCATTTTACAGCAGGTTGGAGCAGCCTGTATCTCAGCACAGGAATAAGGTAGGGAAGAATTCTAAGGATCATTTTGACTGCCTCCAGAAGTTAGATCAGATGGCAAATTGGATTTGGTGCTAGGTCTTTCCCTTTAGGTTTTACCCCAACAATGTTTTCATTAGTTTCGCTCACTCTCGAAATCAAGCATTTTACAGCAGGTTGGAGCAGCCTGTATCTCAGCACAGGAATAAGGTAGGGAAGAATTCAAATGCTCATTTTGACTGCCTCCAGAAGTTAGATCAGATGGCAAATTGGATTTGGTGCTAGGTCTTTCCCTTTAGGTTTTACCCCAACAATGTTTTCATTAGTTTCGCTCACTCTCGAAATCAAGCATTTTACAGCAGGTTGGAGCAGCCTGTATCTCAGCACAGGAATAAGGTAGGGAAGAATTCAAATGCTCATTTTGACTGCCTCCAGAAGTTAGATCAGATGGCAAATTGGATTTGGTGCTAGGTCTTTCCCTTTAGGTTTTACCCCAACAATGTTTTCATTAGTTTCGCTCACTCTCGAAATCAAGCATTTTACAGCAGGTTGGAGCAGCCTGTATCTCAGCACAGGAATAAGGTAGGGAAGAATTCTAAGGATCATTTTGACTGCCTCCAGAAGTTAGATCAGATGGCAAATTGGATTTGGTGCTAGGTCTTTCCCTTTAGGTTTTACCCCAACAATGTTTTCATTAGTTTCGCTCACTCTCAAAATCAAGCATTTTACAGCAGGTTGGAGCAGCCTGTATCTCAGCACAGGAATAAGGTAGGGAAGAATTCTAAGGCTCATTTTGACTGCCTCCAGAAGTTAGATCAGATGGCAAATTGGATTTGGTGCTAGGTCTTTCCCTTTAGGTTTTACCCCAACAATGTTTTCATTAGTTTCGCTCACTCTCGAAATCAAGCATTTTACAGCAGGTTGGAGCAGCCTGTATCTCAGCACAGGAATAAGGTAGGGAAGAATTCTAAGGCTCATTTTGACTGCCTCCAGAAGTTAGATCAGATGGCAAATTGGATTTGGTGCTAGGTCTTTCCCTTTAGGTTTTACCCCAACAATGTTTTCATTAGTTTCGCTCACTCTCGAAATCAAGCATTTTACAGCAGGTTGGAGCAGCCTGTATCTCAGCACAGGAATAAGGTAGGGAAGAATTCTAAGGCTCATTTTGACTGCCTCCAGAAGTTAGATCAGATGGCAAATTGGATTTGGTGCTAGGTCTTTCCCTTTAGGTTTTACCCCAACAATGTTTTCATTAGTTTCGCTCACTCTCGAAATCAAGCATTTTACAGCAGGTTGGAGCAGCCTGTATCTCAGCACAGGAATAAGGTAGGGAAGAATTCTAAGGCTCATTTTGACTGCCTCCAGAAGTTAGATCAGATGGCAAATTGGATTTGGTGCTAGGTCTTTCCCTTTAGGTTTTACCCCAACAATGTTTTCATTAGTTTCGCTCACTCTCGAAATCAAGCATTTTACAGCAGGTTGGAGCAGCCTGTATCTCAGCACAGGAATAAGGTAGGGAAGAATTCTAAGGCTCATTTTGACTGCCTCCAGAAGTTAGATCAGATGGCAAATTGGATTTGGTGCTAGGTCTTTCCCTTTAGGTTTTACCCCAACAATGTTTTCATTAGTTTCGCTCACTCTCGAAATCAAGCATTTTACAGCAGGTTGGAGCAGCCTGTATCTCAGCACAGGAATAAGGTAGGGAAGAATTCAAATGCTCATTTTGACTGCCTCCAGAAGTTAGATCAGATGGCAAATTGGATTTGGTGCTAGGTCTTTCCCTTTAGGTTTTACCCCAACAATGTTTTCATTAGTTTCGCTCACTCTCGAAATCAAGCATTTTACAGCAGGTTGGAGCAGCCTGTATCTCAGCACAGGAATAAGGTAGGGAAGAATTCTAAGGATCATTTTGACTGCCTCCAGAAGTTAGATCAGATGGCAAATTGGATTTGGTGCTAGGTCTTTCCCTTTAGGTTTTACCCCAACAATGTTTTCATTAGTTTCGCTCACTCTCGAAATCAAGCATTTTACAGCAGGTTGGAGCAGCCTGTATCTCAGCACAGGAATAAGGTAGGGAAGAATTCTAAGGATCATTTTGACTGCCTCCAGAAGTTAGATCAGATGGCAAATTGGATTTGGTGCTAGGTCTTTCCCTTTAGGTTTTACCCCAACAATGTTTTCATTAGTTTCGCTCACTCTCGAAATCAAGCATTTTACAGCAGGTTGGAGCAGCCTGTATCTCAGCACAGGAATAAGGTAGGGAAGAATTCTAAGGCTCATTTTGACTGCCTCCAGAAGTTAGATCAGATGGCAAATTGGATTTGGTGCTAGGTCTTTCCCTTTAGGTTTTACCCCAACAATGTTTTCATTAGTTTCGCTCACTCTCGAAATCAAGCATTTTACAGCAGGTTGGAGCAGCCTGTATCTCAGCACAGGAATAAGGTAGGGAAGAATTCAAATGCTCATTTTGACTGCCTCCAGAAGTTAGATCAGATGGCAAATTGGATTTGGTGCTAGGTCTTTCCCTTTAGGTTTTACCCCAACAATGTTTTCATTAGTTTCGCTCACTCTCGAAATCAAGCATTTTACAGCAGGTTGGAGCAGCCTGTATCTCAGCACAAGAATAAGGTAGGGAAGAATTCTAAGGCTCATTTTGACTGCCTCCAGAAGTTAGATCAGATGGCAAATTGGATTTGGTGCTAGGTCTTTCCCTTTAGGTTTTACCCCAACAATGTTTTCATTAGTTTCGCTCACTCTCAAAATCAAGCATTTTACAGCAGGTTGGAGCAGCCTGTATCTCAGCACAGGAATAAGGTAGGGAAGAATTCTAAGGCTCATTTTGACTGCCTCCAGAAGTTAGATCAGATGGCAAATTGGATTTGGTGCTAGGTCTTTCCCTTTAGGTTTTACCCCAACAATGTTTTCATTAGTTTCGCTCACTCTCGAAATCAAGCATTTTACAGCAGGTTGGAGCAGCCTGTATCTCAGCACAGGAATAAGGTAGGGAAGAATTCAAATGCTCATTTTGACTGCCTCCAGAAGTTAGATCAGATGGCAAATTGGATTTGGTGCTAGGTCTTTCCCTTTAGGTTTTACCCCAACAATGTTTTCATTAGTTTCGCTCACTCTCGAAATCAAGCATTTTACAGCAGGTTGGAGCAGCCTGTATCTCAGCACGGGAATAAGGTAGGGAAGAATTCTAAGGCTCATTTTGACTGCCTCCAGAAGTTAGATCAGATGGCAAATTGGATTTGGTGCTAGGTCTTTCCCTTTAGGTTTTACCCCAACAATGTTTTCATTAGTTTCGCTCACTCTCGAAATCAAGCATTTTACAGCAGGTTGGAGCAGCCTGTATCTCAGCACAGGAATAAGGTAGGGAAGAATTCTAAGGATCATTTTGACTGCCTCCAGAAGTTAGATCAGATGGCAAATTGGATTTGGTGCTAGGTCTTTCCCTTTAGGTTTTACCCCAACAATGTTTTCATTAGTTTCGCTCACTCTCGAAATCAAGCATTTTACAGCAGGTTGGAGCAGCCTGTATCTCAGCACAGGAATAAGGTAGGGAAGAATTCTAAGGCTCATTTTGACTGCCTCCAGAAGTTAGATCAGATGGCAAATTGGATTTGGTGCTAGGTCTTTCCCTTTAGGTTTTACCCCAACAATGTTTTCATTAGTTTCGCTCACTCTCGAAATCAAGCATTTTACAGCAGGTTGGAGCAGCCTGTATCTCAGCACAGGAATAAGGTAGGGAAGAATTCTAAGGCTCATTTTGACTGCCTCCAGAAGTTAGATCAGATGGCAAATTGGATTTGGTGCTAGGTCTTTCCCTTTAGGTTTTACCCCAACAATGTTTTCATTAGTTTGGCTCACTCTCGAAATCAAGCATTTTACAGCAGGTTGGAGCAGCCTGTATCTCAGCACAGGAATAAGGTAGGGAAGAATTCTAAGGCTCATTTTGACTGCCTCCAGAAGTTAGATCAGATGGCAAATTGGATTTGGTGCTAGGTCTTTCCCTTTAGGTTTTACCCCAACAATGTTTTCATTAGTTTCGCTCACTCTCGAAATCAAGCATTTTACAGCAGGTTGGAGCAGCCTGTATCTCAGCACAGGAATAAGGTAGGGAAGAATTCTAAGGCTCATTTTGACTGCCTCCAGAAGTTAGATCAGATGGCAAATTGGATTTGGTGCTAGGTCTTTCCCTTTAGGTTTTACCCCAACAATGTTTTCATTAGTTTCGCTCACTCTCGAAATCAAGCATTTTACAGCAGGTTGGAGCAGCCTGTATCTCAGCACAGGAATAAGGTAGGGAAGAATTCTAAGGCTCATTTTGACTGCCTCCAGAAGTTAGATCAGATGGCAAATTGGATTTGGTGCTAGGTCTTTCCCTTTAGGTTTTACCCCAACAATGTTTTCATTAGTTTCGCTCACTCTCGAAATCAAGCATTTTACAGCAGGTTGGAGCAGACTGTATCTCAGCACAGGAATAAGGTAGGGAAGAATTCTAAGGATCATTTTGACTGCCTCCAGAAGTTAGATCAGATGGCAAATTGGATTTGGTGCTAGGTCTTTCCCTTTAGGTTTTACCCCAACAATGTTTTCATTAGTTTCGCTCACTCTCGAAATCAAGCATTTTACAGCAGGTTGGAGCAGCCTGTATCTCAGCACAGGAATAAGGTAGGGAAGAATTCTAAGGATCATTTTGACTGCCTCCAGAAGTTAGATCAGATGGCAAATTGGATTTGGTGCTAGGTCTTTCCCTTTAGGTTTTACCCCAACAATGTTTTCATTAGTTTCGCTCACTCTCGAAATCAAGCATTTTACAGCAGGTTGGAGCAGCCTGTATCTCAGCACAGGAATAAGGTAGGGGAAGAATTCTAAGGATCATTTTGACTGCCTCCAGAATTAGATCAGATGGCAAATTGGATTTGGTGCTAGGTCTTTCCCTTTAGGTTTTACCCCAACAATGTTTTCATTAGTTTCGCTCACTCTCGAAATCAAGCATTTTACAGCAGGTTGGAGCAGCCTGTATCTCAGCACAGGAATAAGGTAGGGAAGAATTCTAAGGCTCATTTTGACTGCCTCCAGAAGTTAGATCAGATGGCAAATTGGATTTGGTGCTAGGTCTTTCCCTTTAGGTTTTACCCCAACAATGTTTTCATTAGTTTCGCTCACTCTCGAAATCAAGCATTTTACAGCAGGTTGGAGCAGCCTGTATCTCAGCACAGGAATAAGGTAGGGAAGAATTCTAAGGCTCATTTTGACTGCCTCCAGAAGTTAGATCAGATGGCAAATTGGATTTGGTGCTAGGTCTTTCCCTTTAGGTTTTACCCCAACAATGTTTTCATTAGTTTCGCTCACTCTCGAAATCATTTTACAGCAGGTTGGAGCAGCCTGTATCTCAGCACAGGAATAAGGTAGGGAAGAATTCTAAGGCTCATTTTGACTGCCTCCAGAAGTTAGATCAGATGGCAAATTGGATTTGGTGCTAGGTCTTTCCCTTTAGGTTTTACCCCAACAATGTTTTCATTAGTTTCGCTCACTCTCGAAATCAAGCATTTTACAGCAGGTTGGAGCAGCCTGTATCTCAGCACAGGAATAAGGTAGGGAAGAATTCTAAGGCTCATTTTGACTGCCTCCAGAAGTTAGATCAGATGGCAAATTGGATTTGGTGCTAGGTCTTTCCCTTTAGGTTTTACCCCAACAATGTTTTCATTAGTTTCGCTCACTCTCGAAATCAAGCATTTTACAGCAGGTTGGAGCAGCCTGTATCTCAGCACAAGTATAAGGTAGGGAAGAATTCAAATGCTCATTTTGACTGCCTCCAGAAGTTAGATCAGATGGCAAATTGGATTTGGTGCTAGGTCTTTCCCTTTAGGTTTTACCCCAACAATGTTTTCATTAGTTTCGCTCACTCTCGAAATCAAGCATTTTACAGCAGGTTGGAGCAGCCTGTATCTCAGCACAGGAATAAGGTAGGGAAGAATTCTAAGGCTCATTTTGACTGCCTCCAGAAGTTAGATCAGATGGCAAATTGGATTTGGTGCTAGGTCTTTCCCTTTAGGTTTTACCCCAACAATGTTTTCATTAGTTTCGCTCACTCTCGAAATCAAGCATTTTACAGCAGGTTGGAGCAGCCTGTATCTCAGCACAGGAATAAGGTAGGGAAGAATTCAAATGCTCATTTTGACTGCCTCCAGAAGTTAGATCAGATGGCAAATTGGATTTGGTGCTAGGTCTTTCCCTTTAGGTTTTACCCCAACAATGTTTTCATTAGTTTCGCTCACTCTCGAAATCAAGCATTTTACAGCAGGTTGGAGCAGCCTGTATCTCAGCACAGGAATAAGGTAGGGAAGAATTCTAAGGCTCATTTTGACTGCCTCCAGAAGTTAGATCAGATGGCAAATTGGATTTGGTGCTAGGTCTTTCCCTTTAGGTTTTACCCCAACAATGTTTTCATTAGTTTCGCTCACTGTCGAAATCAAACATTTTACAGCAGGTTGGAGCAGCCTGTATCTCAGCACAGGAATAAGGTAGGGAAGAATTCTAAGGATCATTTTGACTGCCTCCAGAAGTTAGATCAGATGGCAAATTGGATTTGGTGCTAGGTCTTTCCCTTTAGGTTTTACCCCAACAATGTTTTCATTAGTTTCGCTCACTCTCGAAATCAAGCATTTTACAGCAGGTTGGAGCAGCCTGTATCTCAGCACAGGAATAAGGTAGGGAAGAATTCTAAGGATCATTTTGACTGCCTCCAGAAGTTAGATCAGATGGCAAATTGGATTTGGTGCTAGGTCTTTCCCTTTAGGTTTTACCCCAACAATGTTTTCATTAGTTTCGCTCACTCTCGAAATCAAGCATTTTACAGCAGGTTGGAGCAGCCTGTATCTCAGCACAGGAATAAGGTAGGGAAGAATTCTAAGGATCATTTTGACTGCCTCCAGAAGTTAGATCAGATGGCAAATTGGATTTGGTGCTAGGTCTTTCCCTTTAGGTTTTACCCCAACAATGTTTTCATTAGTTTCGCTCACTCTTGAAATCAAGCATTTTACAGCAGGTTGGAGCAGCCTGTATCTCAGCACAGGAATAAGGTAGGGAAGAATTCTAAGGATCATTTTGACTGCCTCCAGAAGTTAGATCAGATGGCAAATTGGATTTGGTGCTAGGTCTTTCCCTTTAGGTTTTACCCCAACAATGTTTTCATTAGTTTCGCTCACTCTCGAAATCAAGCATTTTACAGCAGGTTGGAGCAGCCTGTATCTCAGCACAAGAATAAGGTAGGGAAGAATTCTAAGGCTCATTTTGACTGCCTCCAGAAGTTAGATCAGATGGCAAATTGGATTTGGTGCTAGGTCTTTCCCTTTAGGTTTTACCCCAACAATGTTTTCATTAGTTTCGCTCACTCTCGAAATCAAGCATTTTACAGCAGGTTGGAGCAGCCTGTATCTCAGCACAAGAATAAGGTAGTGAAGAATTCAAATGCTCATTTTGACTGCCTCCAGAAGTTAGATCAGATGGCAAATTGGATTTGGTGCTAGGTCTTTCCCTTTAGGTTTTACCCCAACAATGTTTTCATTAGTTTCGCTCACTCTCGAAATCAAGCATTTTACAGCAGGTTGGAGCAGCCTGTATCTCAGCACAGGAATAAGGTAGGGAAGAATTCTAAGGATCATTTTGACTGCCTCCAGAAGTTAGATCAGATGGCAAATTGGATTTGGTGCTAGGTCTTTCCCTTTAGGTTTTACCCCAACAATGTTTTCATTAGTTTCGCTCACTCTCGAAATCAAGCATTTTACAGCAGGTTGGAGCAGCCTGTATCTCAGCACAGGAATAAGGTAGGGAAGAATTCAAATGCTCATTTTGACTGCCTCCAGAAGTTAGATCAGATGGCAAATTGGATTTGGTGCTAGGTCTTTCCCTTTAGGTTTTACCCCAACAATGTTTTCATTAGTTTCGCTCACTCTCGAAATCAAGCATTTTACAGCAGGTTGGAGCAGCCTGTATCTCAGCACAGGAATAAGGTAGGGAAGAATTCTAAGGCTCATTTTGACTGCCTCCAGAAGTTAGATCAGATGGCAAATTGGATTTGGTGCTAGGTCTTTCCCTTTAGGTTTTACCCCAACAATGTTTTCATTAGTTTCGCTCACTGTCGAAATCAAACATTTTACAGCAGGTTGGAGCAGCCTGTATCTCAGCACAGGAATAAGGTAGGGAAGAATTCTAAGGATCATTTTGACTGCCTCCAGAAGTTAGATCAGATGGCAAATTGGATTTGGTGCTAGGTCTTTCCCTTTAGGTTTTACCCCAACAATGTTTTCATTAGTTTCGCTCACTCTCGAAATCAAGCATTTTACAGCAGGTTGGAGCAGCCTGTATCTCAGCACAGGAATAAGGTAGGGAAGAATTCTAAGGCTCATTTTGACTGCCTCCAGAAGTTAGATCAGATGGCAAATTGGATTTGGTGCTAGGTCTTTCCCTTTAGGTTTTACCCCAACAATGTTTTCATTAGTTTCGCTCACTCTCGAAATCAAGCATTTTACAGCAGGTTGGAGCAGCCTGTATCTCAGCACAGGAATAAGGTAGGGAAGAATTCTAAGGATCATTTTGACTGCCTCCAGAAGTTAGATCAGATGGCAAATTGGATTTGGTGCTAGGTCTTTCCCTTTAGGTTTTACCCCAACAATGTTTTCATTAGTTTCGCTCACTCTCGAAATCAAGCATTTTACAGCAGGTTGGAGCAGCCTGTATCTCAGCACAGGAATAAGGTAGGGAAGAATTCTAAGGCTCATTTTGACTGCCTCCAGAAGTTAGATCAGATGGCAAATTGGATTTGGTGCTAGGTCTTTCCCTTTAGGTTTTACCCCAACAATGTTTTCATTAGTTTCGCTCACTCTCGAAATCAAGCATTTTACAGCAGGTTGGAGCAGCCTGTATCTCAGCACAGGAATAAGGTAGGGAAGAATTCTAAGGCTCATTTTGACTGCCTCCAGAAGTTAGATCAGATGGCAAATTGGATTTGGTGCTAGGTCTTTCCCTTTAGGTTTTACCCCAACAATGTTTTCATTAGTTTCGCTCACTCTCGAAATCAAGCATTTTACAGCAGGTTGGAGCAGCCTGTATCTCAGCACAGGAATAAGGTAGGGAAGAATTCTAAGGATCATTTTGACTGCCTCCAGAAGTTAGATCAGATGGCAAATTGGATTTGGTGCTAGGTCTTTCCCTTTAGGTTTTACCCCAACAATGTTTTCATTAGTTTCGCTCACTCTCGAAATCAAGCATTTTACAGCAGGTTGGAGCAGCCTGTATCTCAGCACAGGAATAAGGTAGGGAAGAATTCTAAGGCTCATTTTGACTGCCTCCAGAAGTTAGATCAGATGGCAAATTGGATTTGGTGCTAGGTCTTTCCCTTTAGGTTTTACCCCAACAATGTTTTCATTAGTTTCGCTCACTCTCGAAATCAAGCATTTTACAGCAGGTTGGAGCAGCCTGTATCTCAGCACAGGAATAAGGTAGGGAAGAATTCTAAGGCTCATTTTGACTGCCTCCAGAAGTTAGATCAGATGGCAAATTGGATTTGGTGCTAGGTCTTTCCCTTTAGGTTTTACCCCAACAATGTTTTCATTAGTTTCGCTCACTCTCGAAATCAAGCATTTTACAGCAGGTTGGAGCAGCCTGTATCTCAGCACAGGAATAAGGTAGGGAAGAATTCTAAGGATCATTTTGACTGCCTCCAGAAGTTAGATCAGATGGCAAATTGGATTTGGTGCTAGGTCTTTCCCTTTAGGTTTTACCCCAACAATGTTTTCATTAGTTTCGCTCACTCTCGAAATCAAGCATTTTACAGCAGGTTGGAGCAGCCTGTATCTCAGCACAGGAATAAGGTAGGGAAGAATTCTAAGGCTCATTTTGACTGCCTCCAGAAGTTAGATCAGATGGCAAATTGGATTTGGTGCTAGGTCTTTCCCTTTAGGTTTTACCCCAACAATGTTTTCATTAGTTTCGCTCACTCTCGAAATCAAGCATTTTACAGCAGGTTGGAGCAGCCTGTATCTCAGCACAGGAATAAGGTAGGGAAGAATTCTAAGGCTCATTTTGACTGCCTCCAGAAGTTAGATCAGATGGCAAATTGGATTTGGTGCTAGGTCTTTCCCTTTAGGTTTTACCCCAACAATGTTTTCATTAGTTTCGCTCACTCTCGAAATCAAGCATTTTACAGCAGGTTGGAGCAGCCTGTATCTCAGCACAGGAATAAGGTAGGGAAGAATTCTAAGGCTCATTTTGACTGCCTCCAGAAGTTAGATCAGATGGCAAATTGGATTTGGTGCTAGGTCTTTCCCTTTAGGTTTTACCCCAACAATGTTTTCATTAGTTTCGCTCACTCTCGAAATCAAGCATTTTACAGCAGGTTGGAGCAGCCTGTATCTCAGCACAGGAATAAGGTAGGGAAGAATTCTAAGGCTCATTTTGACTGCCTCCAGAAGTTAGATCAGATGGCAAATTGGATTTGGTGCTAGGTCTTTCCCTTTAGGTTTTACCCCAACAATGTTTTCATTAGTTTCGCTCACTCTCGAAATCAAGCATTTTACAGCAGGTTGGAGCAGCCTGTATCTCAGCACAGGAATAAGGTAGGGAAGAATTCTAAGGATCATTTTGACTGCCTCCAGAAGTTAGATCAGATGGCAAATTGGATTTGGTGCTAGGTCTTTCCCTTTAGGTTTTACCCCAACAATGTTTTCATTAGTTTCGCTCACTCTCGAAATCAAGCATTTTACAGCAGGTTGGAGCAGCCTGTATCTCAGCACAGGAATAAGGTAGGGAAGAATTCTAAGGCTCATTTTGACTGCCTCCAGAAGTTAGATCAGATGGCAAATTGGATTTGGTGCTAGGTCTTTCCCTTTAGGTTTTACCCCAACAATGTTTTCATTAGTTTCGCTCACTCTCGAAATCAAGCATTTTACAGCAGGTTGGAGCAGCCTGTATCTCAGCACAGGAATAAGGTAGGGAAGAATTCTAAGGCTCATTTTGACTGCCTCCAGAAGTTAGATCAGATGGCAAATTGGATTTGGTGCTAGGTCTTTCCCTTTAGGTTTTACCCCAACAATGTTTTCATTAGTTTCGCTCACTCTCGAAATCAAGCATTTTACAGCAGGTTGGAGCAGCCTGTATCTCAGCACAGGAATAAGGTAGGGAAGAATTCTAAGGCTCATTTTGACTGCCTCCAGAAGTTAGATCAGATGGCAAATTGGATTTGGTGCTAGGTCTTTCCCTTTAGGTTTTACCCCAACAATGTTTTCATTAGTTTCGCTCACTCTCGAAATCAAGCATTTTACAGCAGGTTGGAGCAGCCTGTATCTCAGCACAGGAATAAGGTAGGGAAGAATTCTAAGGCTCATTTTGACTGCCTCCAGAAGTTAGATCAGATGGCAAATTGGATTTGGTGCTAGGTCTTTCCCTTTAGGTTTTACCCCAACAATGTTTTCATTAGTTTCGCTCACTCTCGAAATCAAGCATTTTACAGCAGGTTGGAGCAGCCTGTATCTCAGCACAGGAATAAGGTAGGGAAGAATTCTAAGGCTCATTTTGACTGCCTCCAGAAGTTAGATCAGATGGCAAATTGGATTTGGTGCTAGGTCTTTCCCTTTAGGTTTTACCCCAACAATGTTTTCATTAGTTTCGCTCACTCTCGAAATCAAGCATTTTACAGCAGGTTGGAGCAGCCTGTATCTCAGCACAGGAATAAGGTAGGGAAGAATTCTAAGGCTCATTTTGACTGCCTCCAGAAGTTAGATCAGATGGCAAATTGGATTTGGTGCTAGGTCTTTCCCTTTAGGTTTTACCCCAACAATGTTTTCATTAGTTTCGCTCACTCTCGAAACAAGCATTTTACAGCAGGTTGGAGCAGCCTGTATCTCAGCACAGGAATAAGGTAGGGAAGAATTCTAAGGCTCATTTTGACTGCCTCCAGAAGTTAGATCAGATGGCAAATTGGATTTGGTGCTAGGTCTTTCCCTTTAGGTTTTACCCCAACAATGTTTTCATTAGTTTCGCTCACTCTCGAAATCAAGCATTTTACAGCAGGTTGGAGCAGCCTGTATCTCAGCACAGGAATAAGGTAGGGAAGAATTCTAAGGCTCATTTTGACTGCCTCCAGAAGTTAGATCAGATGGCAAATTGGATTTGGTGCTAGGTCTTTCCCTTTAGGTTTTACCCCAACAATGTTTTCATTAGTTTCGCTCACTCTCGAAATCAAGCATTTTACAGCAGGTTGGAGCAGCCTGTATCTCAGCACAGGAATAAGGTAGGGAAGAATTCTAAGGCTCATTTTGACTGCCTCCAGAAGTTAGATCAGATGGCAAATTGGATTTGGTGCTAGGTCTTTCCCTTTAGGTTTTACCCCAACAATGTTTTCATTAGTTTCGCTCACTCTCGAAATCAAGCATTTTACAGCAGGTTGGAGCAGCCTGTATCTCAGCACAGGAATAAGGTAGGGAAGAATTCGAAGGCTCATTTTGACTGCCTCCAGAAGTTAGATCAGATGGCAAATTGGATTTGGTGCTAGGTCTTTCCCTTTAGGTTTTACCCCAACAATGTTTTCATTAGTTTCGCTCACTCTCGAAATCAAGCATTTTACAGCAGGTTGGAGCAGCCTGTATCTCAGCACAGGAATAAGGTAGGGAAGAATTCTAAGGCTCATTTTGACTGCCTCCAGAAGTTAGATCAGATGGCAAATTGGATTTGGTGCTAGGTCTTTCCCTTTAGGTTTTACCCCAACAATGTTTTCATTAGTTTCGCTCACTCTCGAAATCAAGCATTTTACAGCAGGTTGGAGCAGCCTGTATCTCAGCACAGGAATAAGGTAGGGAAGAATTCTAAGGCTCATTTTGACTGCCTCCAGAAGTTAGATCAGATGGCAAATTGGATTTGGTGCTAGGTCTTTCCCTTTAGGTTTTACCCCAACAATGTTTTCATTAGTTTCGCTCACTCTCGAAATCAAGCATTTTACAGCAGGTTGGAGCAGCCTGTATCTCAGCACAGGAATAAGGTAGGGAAGAATTCTAAGGCTCATTTTGACTGCCTCCAGAAGTTAGATCAGATGGCAAATTGGATTTGGTGCTAGGTCTTTCCCTTTAGGTTTTACCCCAACAATGTTTTCATTAGTTTCGCTCACTCTCGAAATCAAGCATTTTACAGCAGGTTGGAGCAGCCTGTATCTCAGCACAGGAATAAGGTAGGGAAGAATTCTAAGGCTCATTTTGACTGCCTCCAGAAGTTAGATCAGATGGCAAATTGGATTTGGTGCTAGGTCTTTCCCTTTAGGTTTTACCCCAACAATGTTTTCATTAGTTTCGCTCACTCTCGAAATCAAGCATTTTACAGCAGGTTGGAGCAGCCTGTATCTCAGCACAGGAATAAGGTAGGGAAGAATTCTAAGGCTCATTTTGACTGCCTCCAGAAGTTAGATCAGATGGCAAATTGGATTTGGTGCTAGGTCTTTCCCTTTAGGTTTTACCCCAACAATGTTTTCATTAGTTTCGCTCACTCTCGAAATCAAGCATTTTACAGCAGGTTGGAGCAGCCTGTATCTCAGCACAGGAATAAGGTAGGGAAGAATTCTAAGGCTCATTTTGACTGCCTCCAGAAGTTAGATCAGATGGCAAATTGGATTTGGTGCTAGGTCTTTCCCTTTAGGTTTTACCCCAACAATGTTTTCATTAGTTTCGCTCACTCTCGAAATCAAGCATTTTACAGCAGGTTGGAGCAGCCTGTATCTCAGCACAGGAATAAGGTAGGGAAGAATTCTAAGGCTCATTTTGACTGCCTCCAGAAGTTAGATCAGATGGCAAATTGGATTTGGTGCTAGGTCTTTCCCTTTAGGTTTTACCCCAACAATGTTTTCATTAGTTTCGCTCACTCTCGAAATCAAGCATTTTACAGCAGGTTGGAGCAGCCTGTATCTCAGCACAGGAATAAGGTAGGGAAGAATTCTAAGGCTCATTTTGACTGCCTCCAGAAGTTAGATCAGATGGCAAATTGGATTTGGTGCTAGGTCTTTCCCTTTAGGTTTTACCCCAACAATGTTTTCATTAGTTTCGCTCACTCTCGAAATCAAGCATTTTACAGCAGGTTGGAGCAGCCTGTATCTCAGCACAGGAATAAGGTAGGGAAGAATTCTAAGGCTCATTTTGACTGCCTCCAGAAGTTAGATCAGATGGCAAATTGGATTTGGTGCTAGGTCTTTCCCTTTAGGTTTTACCCCAACAATGTTTTCATTAGTTTCGCTCACTCTCGAAATCAAGCATTTTACAGCAGGTTGGAGCAGCCTGTATCTCAGCACAGGAATAAGGTAGGGAAGAATTCTAAGGCTCATTTTGACTGCCTCCAGAAGTTAGATCAGATGGCAAATTGGATTTGGTGCTAGGTCTTTCCCTTTAGGTTTTACCCCCAACAATGTTTTCATTAGTTTCGCTCACTCTCGAAATCAAGCATTTTACAGCAGGTTGGAGCAGCCTGTATCTCAGCACAGGAATAAGGTAGGGAAGAATTCTAAGGATCATTTTGACTGCCTCCAGAAGTTAGATCAGATGGCAAATTGGATTTGGTGCTAGGTCTTTCCCTTTAGGTTTTACCCCAACAATGTTTTCATTAGTTTCGCTCACTCTCGAAATCAAGCATTTTACAGCAGGTTGGAGCAGCCTGTATCTCAGCACAGGAATAAGGTAGGGAAGAATTCTAAGGCTCATTTTGACTGCCTCCAGAAGTTAGATCAGATGGCAAATTGGATTTGGTGCTAGGTCTTTCCCTTTAGGTTTTACCCCAACAATGTTTTCATTAGTTTCGCTCACTCTCGAAATCAAGCATTTTACAGCAGGTTGGAGCAGCCTGTATCTCAGCACAGGAATAAGGTAGGGAAGAATTCTAAGGATCATTTTGACTGCCTCCAGAAGTTAGATCAGATGGCAAATTGGATTTGGTGCTAGGTCTTTCCCTTTAGGTTTTACCCCAACAATGTTTTCATTAGTTTCGCTCACTCTCGAAATCAAGCATTTTACAGCAGGTTGGAGCAGCCTGTATCTCAGCACAGGAATAAGGTAGGGAAGAATTCTAAGGCTCATTTTGACTGCCTCCAGAAGTTAGATCAGATGGCAAATTGGATTTGGTGCTAGGTCTTTCCCTTTAGGTTTTACCCCAACAATGTTTTCATTAGTTTCGCTCACTCTCGAAATCAAGCATTTTACAGCAGGTTGGAGCAGCCTGTATCTCAGCACAGGAATAAGGTAGGGAAGAATTCTAAGGATCATTTTGACTGCCTCCAGAAGTTAGATCAGATGGCAAATTGGATTTGGTGCTAGGTCTTTCCCTTTAGGTTTTACCCCAACAATGTTTTCATTAGTTTCGCTCACTCTCGAAATCAAGCATTTTACAGCAGGTTGGAGCAGCCTGTATCTCAGCACAGGAATAAGGTAGGGAAGAATTCAAATGCTCATTTTGACTGCCTCCAGAAGTTAGATCAGATGGCAAATTGGATTTGGTGCTAGGTCTTTCCCTTTAGGTTTTACCCCAACAATGTTTTTCATTAGTTTCGCTCACTCTCGAAATCAAGCATTTTACAGCAGGTTGGAGCAGCCTGTATCTCAGCACAGGAATAAGGTAGGGAAGAATTCTAAGGCTCATTTTGACTGCCTCCAGAAGTTAGATCAGATGGCAAATTGGATTTGGTGCTAGGTCTTTCCCTTTAGGTTTTACCCCAACAATGTTTTCATTAGTTTTCGCTCACTCTCGAAATCAAGCATTTTACAGCAGGTTGGAGCAGCCTGTATCTCAGCACAGGAATAAGGTAGGGAAGAATTCTAAGGCTCATTTTGACTGCCTCCAGAAGTTAGATCAGATGGCAAATTGGATTTGGTGCTAGGTCTTTCCCTTTAGGTTTTACCCCAACAATGTTTTCATTAGTTTCGCTCACTCTCGAAATCAAGCATTTTACAGCAGGTTGGAGCAGCCTGTATCTCAGCACAGGAATAAGGTAGGGAAGAATTCTAAGGATCATTTTGACTGCCTCCAGAAGTTAGATCAGATGGCAAATTGGATTTGGTGCTAGGTCTTTCCCTTTAGGTTTTACCCCAACAATGTTTTCATTAGTTTCGCTCACTCTCGAAATCAAGCATTTTACAGCAGGTTGGAGCAGCCTGTATCTCAGCACAGGAATAAGGTAGGGAAGAATTCAAAGGCTCATTTTGACTGCCTCCAGAAGTTAGATCAGATGGCAAATTGGATTTGGTGCTAGGTCTTTCCCTTTAGGTTTTACCCCAACAATGTTTTCATTAGTTTCGCTCACTCTCGAAATCAAGCATTTTACAGCAGGTTGGAGCAGCCTGTATCTCAGCACAGGAATAAGGTAGGGAAGAATTCAAATGCTCATTTTGACTGCCTCCAGAAGTTAGATCAGATGGCAAATTGGATTTGGTGCTAGGTCTTTCCCTTTAGGTTTTACCCCAACAATGTTTTCATTAGTTTCGCTCACTCTCGAAATCAAGCATTTTACAGCAGGTTGGAGCAGCCTGTATCTCAGCACAGGAATAAGGTAGGGAAGAATTCGAAGGATCATTTTGACTGCCTCCAGAAGTTAGATCAGATGGCAAATTGGATTTGGTGCTAGGTCTTTCCCTTTAGGTTTTACCCCAACAATGTTTTCATTAGTTTCGCTCACTCTCGAAATCAAGCATTTTACAGCAGGTTGGAGCAGCCTGTATCTCAGCACAGGAATAAGGTAGGGAAGAATTCTAAGGATCATTTTGACTGCCTCCAGAAGTTAGATCAGATGGCAAATTGGATTTGGTGCTAGGTCTTTCCCTTTAGGTTTTACCCCAACAATGTTTTCATTAGTTTCGCTCACTCTCGAAATCAAGCATTTTACAGCAGGTTGGAGCAGCCTGTATCTCAGCACAGGAATAAGGTAGGGAAGAATTCTAAGGATCATTTTGACTGCCTCCAGAAGTTAGATCAGATGGCAAATTGGATTTGGTGCTAGGTCTTTCCCTTTAGGTTTTACCCCAACAATGTTTTCATTAGTTTCGCTCACTCTCGAAATCAAGCATTTTACAGCAGGTTGGAGCAGCCTGTATCTCAGCACAGGAATAAGGTAGGGAAGAATTCTAAGGATCATTTTGACTGCCTCCAGAAGTTAGATCAGATGGCAAATTGGATTTGGTGCTAGGTCTTTCCCTTTAGGTTTTACCCCCAACAATGTTTTCATTAGTTTCGCTCACTCTCGAAATCAAGCATTTTACAGCAGGTTGGAGCAGCCTGTATCTCAGCACAGGAATAAGGTAGGGAAGAATTCTAAGGCTCATTTTGACTGCCTCCAGAAGTTAGATCAGATGGCAAATTGGATTTGGTGCTAGGTCTTTCCCTTTAGGTTTTACCCCAACAATGTTTTTCATTAGTTTCGCTCACTCTCGAAATCAAGCATTTTACAGCAGGTTGGAGCAGCCTGTATCTCAGCACAGGAATAAGGTAGGGAAGAATTCTAAGGCTCATTTTGACTGCCTCCAGAAGTTAGATCAGATGGCAAATTGGATTTGGTGCTAGGTCTTTCCCTTTAGGTTTTACCCCAACAATGTTTTCATTAGTTTCGCTCACTCTCGAAATCAAGCATTTTACAGCAGGTTGGAGCAGCCTGTATCTCAGCACAGGAATAAGGTAGGGAAGAATTCTAAGGCTCATTTTGACTGCCTCCAGAAGTTAGATCAGATGGCAAATTGGATTTGGTGCTAGGTCTTTCCCTTTAGGTTTTACCCCAACAATGTTTTCATTAGTTTCGCTCACTCTCGAAATCAAGCATTTTACAGCAGGTTGGAGCAGCCTGTATCTCAGCACAGGAATAAGGTAGGGAAGAATTCTAAGGATCATTTTGACTGCCTCCAGAAGTTAGATCAGATGGCAAATTGGATTTGGTGCTAGGTCTTTCCCTTTAGGTTTTACCCCAACAATGTTTTCATTAGTTTCGCTCACTCTCGAAATCAAGCATTTTACAGCAGGTTGGAGCAGCCTGTATCTCAGCACAGGAATAAGGTAGGGAAGAATTCTAAGGCTCATTTTGACTGCCTCCAGAAGTTAGATCAGATGGCAAATTGGATTTGGTGCTAGGTCTTTCCCTTTAGGTTTTACCCCAACAATGTTTTCATTAGTTTCGCTCACTCTCGAAATCAAGCATTTTACAGCAGGTTGGAGCAGCCTGTATCTCAGCACAGGAATAAGGTAGGGAAGAATTCTAAGGCTCATTTTGACTGCCTCCAGAAGTTAGATCAGATGGCAAATTGGATTTGGTGCTAGGTCTTTCCCTTTAGGTTTTACCCCAACAATGTTTTCATTAGTTTCGCTCACTCTCGAAATCAAGCATTTTACAGCAGGTTGGAGCAGCCTGTATCTCAGCACAGGAATAAGGTAGGGAAGAATTCTAAGGCTCATTTTGACTGCCTCCAGAAGTTAGATCAGATGGCAAATTGGATTTGGTGCTAGGTCTTTCCCTTTAGGTTTTACCCCAACAATGTTTTCATTAGTTTCGCTCACTCTCGAAATCAAGCATTTTACAGCAGGTTGGAGCAGCCTGTATCTCAGCACAGGAATAAGGTAGGGAAGAATTCTAAGGATCATTTTGACTGCCTCCAGAAGTTAGATCAGATGGCAAATTGGATTTGGTGCTAGGTCTTTCCCTTTAGGTTTTACCCCAACAATGTTTTCATTAGTTTCGCTCACTCTCGAAATCAAGCATTTTACAGCAGGTTGGAGCAGCCTGTATCTCAGCACAGGAATAAGGTAGGGAAGAATTCTAAGGCTCATTTTGACTGCCTCCAGAAGTTAGATCAGATGGCAAATTGGATTTGGTGCTAGGTCTTTCCCTTTAGGTTTTACCCCAACAATGTTTTCATTAGTTTCGCTCACTCTCGAAATCAAGCATTTTACAGCAGGTTGGAGCAGCCTGTATCTCAGCACAGGAATAAGGTAAGGGAAGAATTCTAAGGATCATTTTGACTGCCTCCAGAAGTTAGATCAGATGGCAAATTGGATTTGGTGCTAGGTCTTTCCCTTTAGGTTTTACCCCAACAATGTTTTCATTAGTTTCGCTCACTCTCGAAATCAAGCATTTTACAGCAGGTTGGAGCAGCCTGTATCTCAGCACAGGAATAAGGGTAGGGAAGAATTCTAAGGCTCATTTTGACTGCCTCCAGAAGTTAGATCAGATGGCAAATTGGATTTGGTGCTAGGTCTTTCCCTTTAGGTTTTACCCCAACAATGTTTTCATTAGTTTCGCTCACTCTCGAAATCAAGCATTTTACAGCAGGTTGGAGCAGCCTGTATCTCAGCACAGGAATAAGGTAGGGAAGAATTCTAAGGCTCATTTTGACTGCCTCCAGAAGTTAGATCAGATGGCAAATTGGATTTGGTGCTAGGTCTTTCCCTTTAGGTTTTACCCCAACAATGTTTTCATTAGTTTCGCTCACTCTCGAAATCAAGCATTTTACAGCAGGTTGGAGCAGCCTGTATCTCAGCACAGGAATAAGGTAGGGAAGAATTCTAAGGCTCATTTTGACTGCCTCCAGAAGTTAGATCAGATGGCAAATTGGATTTGGTGCTAGGTCTTTCCCTTTAGGTTTTACCCCAACAATGTTTTCATTAGTTTCGCTCACTCTCGAAATCAAGCATTTTACAGCAGGTTGGAGCAGCCTGTATCTCAGCACAGGAATAAGGTAAGGGAAGAATTCTAAGGCTCATTTTGACTGCCTCCAGAAGTTAGATCAGATGGCAAATTGGATTTGGTGCTAGGTCTTTCCCTTTAGGTTTTACCCCAACAATGTTTTCATTAGTTTCGCTCACTCTCGAAATCAAGCATTTTACAGCAGGTTGGAGCAGCCTGTATCTCAGCACAGGAATAAGGTAGGGAAGAATTCTAAGGCTCATTTTGACTGCCTCCAGAAGTTAGATCAGATGGCAAATTGGATTTGGTGCTAGGTCTTTCCCTTTAGGTTTTACCCCAACAATGTTTTCATTAGTTTCGCTCACTCTCGAAATCAAGCATTTTACAGCAGGTTGGAGCAGCCTGTATCTCAGCACAGGAATAAGGTAGGGAAGAAATTCTAAGGCTCATTTTGACTGCCTCCAGAAGTTAGATCAGATGGCAAATTGGATTTGGTGCTAGGTCTTTCCCTTTAGGTTTTACCCCAACAATGTTTTCATTAGTTTCGCTCACTCTCGAAATCAAGCATTTTTACAGCAGGTTGGAGCAGCCTGTATCTCAGCACAGGAATAAGGTAGGGAAGAATTCTAAGGCTCATTTTGACTGCCTCCAGAAGTTAGATCAGATGGCAAATTGGATTTGGTGCTAGGTCTTTCCCTTTAGGTTTTACCCCAACAATGTTTTCATTAGTTTCGCTCACTCTCGAAATCAAGCATTTTACAGCAGGTTGGAGCAGCCTGTATCTCAGCACAGGAATAAGGTAGGGAAGAATTCTAAGGCTCATTTTGACTGCCTCCAGAAGTTAGATCAGATGGCAAATTGGATTTGGTGCTAGGTCTTTCCCTTTAGGTTTTACCCCAACAATGTTTTCATTAGTTTCGCTCACTCTCGAAATCAAGCATTTTACAGCAGGTTGGAGCAGCCTGTATCTCAGCACAGGAATAAGGTAGGGAAGAATTCTAAGGCTCATTTTGACTGCCTCCAGAAGTTAGATCAGATGGCAAATTGGATTTGGTGCTAGGTCTTTCCCTTTAGGTTTTACCCCAACAATGTTTTCATTAGTTTCGCTCACTCTCGAAATCAAGCATTTTACAGCAGGTTGGAGCAGCCTGTATCTCAGCACAGGAATAAGGTAGGGAAGAATTCTAAGGCTCATTTTGACTGCCTCCAGAAGTTAGATCAGATGGCAAATTGGATTTGGTGCTAGGTCTTTCCCTTTAGGTTTTACCCCAACAATGTTTTCATTAGTTTCGCTCACTCTCGAAATCAAGCATTTTACAGCAGGTTGGAGCAGCCTGTATCTCAGCACAGGAATAAGGTAGGGAAGAATTCTAAGGCTCATTTTGACTGCCTCCAGAAGTTAGATCAGATGGGAAATTGGATTTGGTGCTAGGTCTTTCCCTTTAGGTTTTTACCCCAACAATGTTTTCATTAGTTTCGCTCACTCTCGAAATCAAGCATTTTACAGCAGGTTGGAGCAGCCTGTATCTCAGCACAGGAATAAGGTAGGGAAGAATTCTAAGGCTCATTTTGACTGCCTCCAGAAGTTAGATCAGATGGCAAATTGGATTTGGTGCTAGGTCTTTCCCTTTAGGTTTTACCCCAACAATGTTTTCATTAGTTTCGCTCACTCTCGAAATCAAGCATTTTACAGCAGGTTGGAGCAGCCTGTATCTCAGCACAGGAATAAGGTAGGGAAGAATTCTAAGGATCATTTTGACTGCCCTCCAGAAGTTAGATCAGATGGCAAATTGGATTTGGTGCTAGGTCTTTCCCTTTAGGTTTTACCCCAACAATGTTTTCATTAGTTTCGCTCACTCTCGAAATCAAGCATTTTACAGCAGGTTGGAGCAGCCCTGTATCTCAGCACAGGAATAAGGTAGGGAAGAATTCTAAGGATCATTTTGACTGCCTCCAGAAGTTAGATCAGATGGCAAATTGGATTTGGTGCTAGGTCTTTCCCTTTAGGTTTTACCCCAACAATGTTTTCATTAGTTTCGCTCACTCTCGAAATCAAGCATTTTACAGCAGGTTGGAGCAGCCTGTATCTCAGCACAGGGAATAAGGTAGGGAAGAATTCTAAGGCTCATTTTGACTGCCTCCAGAAGTTAGATCAGATGGCAAATTGGATTTGGTGCTAGGTCTTTCCCTTTAGGTTTTACCCCAACAATGTTTTTCATTAGTTTCGCTCACTCTCGAAATCAAGCATTTTACAGCAGGTTGGAGCAGCCTGTATCTCAGCACAGGAATAAGGTAGGGAAGAATTCAAAGGCTCATTTTGACTGCCTCCAGAAGTTAGATCAGATGGCAAATTGGATTTGGTGCTAGGTCTTTCCCTTTAGGTTTTACCCCCAACAATGTTTTCATTAGTTTCGCTCACTCTCGAAATCAAGCATTTTTACAGCAGGTTGGAGCAGCCTGTATCTCAGCACAGGAATAAGGTAGGGAAGAATTCAAATGCTCATTTTGACTGCCTCCAGAAGTTAGAATCAGATGGCAAATTGGATTTGGTGCTAGGTCTTTCCCTTTAGGTTTTACCCCAACAATGTTTTCATTAGTTTCGCTCACTCTCGAAATCAAGCATTTTACAGCAGGTTGGAGCAGCCTGTATCTCAGCACAGGAATAAGGTAGGGAAGAATTCGAAGGATCATTTTGACTGCCTCCAGAAGTTAGATCAGATGGCAAATTGGATTTGGTGCTAGGTCTTTCCCTTTAGGTTTTACCCCAACAATGTTTTCATTAGTTTCGCTCACTCTCGAAATCAAGCATTTTACAGCAGGTTGGAGCAGCCTGTATCTCAGCACAGGAATAAGGTAGGGAAGAATTCTAAGGATCATTTTGACTGCCTCCAGAAGTTAGATCAGATGGCAAATTGGATTTGGTGCTAGGTCTTTCCCTTTAGGTTTTACCCCAACAATGTTTTCATTAGTTTCGCTCACTCTCGAAATCAAGCATTTTACAGCAGGTTGGAGCAGCCTGTATCTCAGCACAGGAATAAGGTAGGGAAGAATTCTAAGGATCATTTTGACTGCCTCCAGAAGTTAGATCAGATGGCAAATTGGATTTGGTGCTAGGTCTTTCCCTTTAGGTTTTACCCCAACAATGTTTTCATTAGTTTCGCTCACTCTCGAAATCAAGCATTTTACAGCAGGTTGGAGCAGCCTGTATCTCAGCACAGGAATAAGGTAGGGAAGAATTCTAAGGATCATTTTGACTGCCTCCAGAAGTTAGATCAGGATGGCAAATTGGATTTGGTGCTAGGTCTTTCCCTTTAGGTTTTACCCCAACAATGTTTTCATTAGTTTCGCTCACTCTCGAAATCAAGCATTTTACAGCAGGTTGGAGCAGCCTGTATCTCAGCACAGGAATAAGGTAGGGAAGGAATTCTAAGGCTCATTTTGACTGCCTCCAGAAGTTAGATCAGATGGCAAATTGGATTTGGTGCTAGGTCTTTCCCTTTAGGTTTTACCCCAACAATGTTTTCATTAGTTTCGCTCACTCTCGAAATCAAGCATTTTACAGCAGGTTGGAGCAGCCTGTATCTCAGCACAGGAATAAGGTAGGGAAGAATTCGAAGGATCATTTTGACTGCCTCCAGAAGTTAGATCAGATGGCAAATTGGATTTGGTGCTAGGTCTTTCCCTTTAGGTTTTACCCCAACAATGTTTTCATTAGTTTCGCTCACTCTCGAAATCAAGCATTTTACAGCAGGTTGGGAGCAGCCTGTATCTCAGCACAGGAATAAGGTAGGGAAGAATTCTAAGGCTCATTTTGACTGCCTCCAGAAGTTAGATCAGATGGCAAATTGGATTTGGTGCTAGGTCTTTCCCTTTAGGTTTTACCCCAACAATGTTTTCATTAGTTTCGCTCACTCTCGAAATCAAGCATTTTACAGCAGGTTGGAGCAGCCTGTATCTCAGCACAGGAATAAGGTAGGGAAGAATTCTAAGGATCATTTTGACTGCCTCCAGAAGTTAGATCAGATGGCAAATTGGATTTGGTGCTAGGTCTTTCCCTTTAGGTTTTTACCCCAACAATGTTTTCATTAGTTTCGCTCACTCTCGAAATCAAGCATTTTACAGCAGGTTGGAGCAGCCTGTATCTCAGCACAGGAATAAGGTAGGGAAGAATTCTAAGGCTCATTTTGACTGCCTCCAGAAGTTAGATCAGATGGCAAATTGGATTTGGTGCTAGGTCTTTCCCTTTAGGTTTTACCCCAACAATGTTTTCATTAGTTTCGCTCACTCTCGAATCAAGCATTTTACAGCAGGTTTGGAGCAGCCTGTATCTCAGCACAGGAATAAGGTAGGGGAAGAATTCTAAGGCTCATTTTGACTGCCTCCAGAAGTTAGATCAGATGGCAAATTGGATTTGGTGCTAGGTCTTTCCCTTTAGGTTTTACCCCAACAATGTTTTCATTAGTTTCGCTCACTCTCGAAATCAAGCATTTTACAGCAGGTTGGAGCAGCCTGTATCTCAGCACAGGAATAAGGTAGGGAAGAATTCTAAGGATCATTTTGACTGCCTCCAGAAGTTAGATCAGATGGCAAATTGGATTTGGTGCTAGGTCTTTCCCTTTAGGTTTTACCCCAACAATGTTTTCATTAGTTTCGCTCACTCTCGAAATCAAGCATTTTACAGCAGGTTGGAGCAGCCTGTATCTCAGCACAGGAATAAGGTAGGGGAAGAATTCTAAGGATCATTTTGACTGCCTCCAGAAGTTAGATCAGATGGCAAATTGGATTTGGTGCTAGGTCTTTCCCTTTAGGTTTTACCCCAACAATGTTTTCATTAGTTTCGCTCACTCTCGAAATCAAGCATTTTACAGCAGGTTGGAGCAGCCTGTATCTCAGCACAGGAATAAGGTAGGGAAGAATTCTAAGGCTCATTTTGACTGCCTCCAGAAGTTAGATCAGATGGCAAATTGGATTTGGTGCTAGGTCTTTCCCTTTAGGTTTTACCCCAACAATGTTTTCATTAGTTTCGCTCACTCTCGAAATCAAGCATTTTACAGCAGGTTGGAGCAGCCTGTATCTCAGCACAGGAATAAGGTAGGGAAGAATTCAAAGGCTCATTTTGACTGCCTCCAGAAGTTAGATCAGATGGCAAATTGGATTTGGTGCTAGGTCTTTCCCCTTTAGGTTTTACCCCAACAATGTTTTCATTAGTTTCGCTCACTCTCGAAATCAAGCATTTTACAGCAGGTTGGAGCAGCCTGTATCTCAGCACAGGAATAAGGTAGGGAAGAATTCTAAGGCTCATTTTGACTGCCTCCAGAAGTTAGATCAGATGGCAAATTGGATTTGGTGCTAGGTCTTTCCCTTTAGGTTTTACCCCAACAATGTTTTCATTAGTTTCGCTCACTCTCGAAATCAAGCATTTTACAGCAGGTTGGAGCAGCCTGTATCTCAGCACAGGAATAAGGTAGGGAAGAATTCTAAGGATCATTTTGACTGCCTCCAGAAGTTAGATCAGATGGCAAATTGGATTTGGTGCTAGGTCTTTCCCTTTAGGTTTTACCCCAACAATGTTTTCATTAGTTTCGCTCACTCTCGAAATCAAGCATTTTACAGCAGGTTGGAGCAGCCTGTATCTCAGCACAGGAATAAGGTAGGGAAGAATTCTAAGGCTCATTTTGACTGCCTCCAGAAGTTAGATCAGATGGCAAATTGGATTTGGTGCTAGGTCTTTCCCTTTAGGTTTTACCCCAACAATGTTTTCATTAGTTTCGCTCACTCTCGAAATCAAGCATTTTACAGCAGGTTGGAGCAGCCTGTATCTCAGCACAGGAATAAGGTAGGGAAGAATTCTAAGGCTCATTTTGACTGCCTCCAGAAGTTAGATCAGATGGCAAATTGGATTTGGTGCTAGGTCTTTCCCTTTAGGTTTTACCCCAACAATGTTTTCATTAGTTTCGCTCACTCTCGAAATCAAGCATTTTACAGCAGGTTGGAGCAGCCTGTATCTCAGCACAGGAATAAGGTAGGGAAGAATTCTAAGGCTCATTTTGACTGCCTCCAGAAGTTAGATCAGATGGCAAATTGGATTGGTGCTAGGTCTTTCCCTTTAGGTTTTACCCCAACAATGTTTTCATTAGTTTCGCTCACTCTCGAAATCAAGCATTTTACAGCAGGTTGGAGCAGCCTGTATCTCAGCACAGGAATAAGGTAGGGAAGAATTCTAAGGCTCATTTTGACTGCCTCCAGAAGTTAGATCAGATGGCAAATTGGATTTGGGTGCTAGGTCTTTCCCTTTAGGTTTTACCCCAACAATGTTTTCATTAGTTTCGCTCACTCTCGAAATCAAGCATTTTACAGCAGGTTGGAGCAGCCTGTATCTCAGCACAGGAATAAGGTAGGGAAGAATTCTAAGGATCATTTTGACTGCCTCCAGAAGTTAGATCAGATGGCAAATTGGATTTGGGTGCTAGGTCTTTCCCTTTAGGTTTTACCCCAACAATGTTTTCATTAGTTTCGCTCACTCTCGAAATCAAGCATTTTACAGCAGGTTGGAGCAGCCTGTATCTCAGCACAGGAATAAGGTAGGGAAGAATTCTAAGGCTCATTTTGACTGCCTCCAGAAGTTAGATCAGATGGCAAATTGGATTTGGTGCTAGGTCTTTCCCTTTAGGTTTTACCCCAACAATGTTTTCATTAGTTTCGCTCACTCTCGAAATCAAGCATTTTACAGCAGGTTGGAGCAGCCTGTATCTCAGCACAGGAATAAGGTAGGGAAGAATTCTAAGGATCATTTTGACTGCCTCCAGAAGTTAGATCAGATGGCAAATTGGATTTGGTGCTAGGTCTTTCCCTTTAGGTTTTACCCCAACAATGTTTTCATTAGTTTCGCTCACTCTCGAAATCAAGCATTTTACAGCAGGTTGGAGCAGCCTGTATCTCAGCACAGGAATAAGGTAGGGAAGAATTCTAAGGATCATTTTGGACTGCCTCCAGAAGTTAGATCAGATGGCAAATTGGATTTGGTGCTAGGTCTTTCCCTTTAGGTTTTACCCCAACAATGTTTTCATTAGTTTCGCTCACTCTCGAAATCAAGCAATTTTACAGCAGGTTGGAGCAGCCTGTATCTCAGCACAGGAATAAGGTAGGGAAGAATTCTAAGGCTCATTTTGACTGCCTCCAGAAGTTAGATCAGATGGCAAATTGGATTTGGTGCTAGGTCTTTCCCTTTAGGTTTTACCCCAACAATGTTTTCATTAGTTTCGCTCACTCTCGAAATCAAGCATTTTACAGCAGGTTGGAGCAGCCTGTATCTCAGCACAGGAATAAGGTAGGGAAGAATTCTAAGGCTTCATTTTGACTGCCTCCAGAAGTTAGATCAGATGGCAAATTGGATTTGGTGCTAGGTCTTTCCCTTTAGGTTTTACCCCAACAATGTTTTCATTAGTTTCGCTCACTCTCGAAAATCAAGCATTTTACAGCAGGTTGGAGCAGCCTGTATCTCAGCACAGGAATAAGGTAGGGAAGAATTCTAAGGATCATTTTGACTGCCTCCAGAAGTTAGATCAGATGGCAAATTGGATTTGGTGCTAGGTCTTTCCCTTTAGGTTTTACCCCAACAATGTTTTCATTAGTTTTCGCTCACTCTCGAAATCAAGCATTTTACAGCAGGTTGGAGCAGCCTGTATCTCAGCACAGGAATAAGGTAGGGAAGAATTCTAAGGCTCATTTTGACTGCCTCCAGAAGTTAGATCAGATGGCAAATTGGATTTGGTGCTAGGTCTTTCCCTTTAGGTTTTACCCCAACAATGTTTTCATTAGTTTCGCTCACTCTCGAAATCAAGCATTTTACAGCAGGTTGGAGCAGCCTGTATCTCAGCACAGGAATAAGGTAGGGAAGAATTCGAAGGCTCATTTTGACTGCCTCCAGAAGTTAGATCAGATGGCAAATTGGATTTGGTGCTAGGTCTTTCCCTTTAGGTTTTACCCCAACAATGTTTTCATTAGTTTCGCCTCACTCTCGAAATCAAGCATTTTACAGCAGGTTGGAGCAGCCTGTATCTCAGCACAGGAATAAGGTAGGGAAGAATTCTAAGGATCATTTTGACTGCCTCCAGAAGTTAGATCAGATGGCAAATTGGATTTGGTGCTAGGTCTTTCCCTTTAGGTTTTACCCCAACAATGTTTTCATTAGTTTCGCTCACTCTCGAAATCAAGCATTTTACAGCAGGTTGGAGCAGCCTGTATCTCAGCACAGGAATAAGGTAGGGAAGAATTCTAAGGATCATTTTGACTGCCTCCAGAAGTTAGATCAGATGGCAAATTGGATTTGGTGCTAGGTCTTTCCC
>NW_027144443.1:0-37293 GCF_026170545.1 Melanerpes formicivorus | reverse complement strand
TTTACAGCAGGTTGGAGCAGCCTGTATCTCAGCACAGGAATAAGGTAGGGAAGAATTCTAAGCTCATTTTGACTGCCTCCAGAAGTTAGATCAGATGGCAAATTGGATTTGGTGCTAGGTCTTTCCCTTTAGGTTTTACCCCAACAATGTTTTCATTAGTTTCGCTCACTCTCGAAATCAAGCATTTTACAGCAGGTTGGAGCAGCCTGTATCTCAGCACAGGAATAAGGTAGGGAAGAATTCTAAGGCTCATTTTGACTGCCTCCAGAAGTTAGATCAGATGGCAAATTGGATTTGGTGCTAGGTCTTTCCCTTTAGGTTTACCCCAACAATGTTTTCATTAGTTTCGCTCACTCTCGAAATCAAGCATTTTACAGCAGGTTGGAGCAGCCTGTATCTCAGCACAGGAATAAGGTAGGGAAGAATTCTAAGGCTCATTTTGACTGCCTCCAGAAGTTAGATCAGATGGCAAATTGGATTTGGTGCTAGGTCTTTCCCTTTAGGTTTTACCCCAACAATGTTTTCATTAGTTTCGCTCACTCTCGAAATCAAGCATTTTACAGCAGGTTGGAGCAGCCTGTATCTCAGCACAGGAATAAGGTAGGGAAGAATTCTAAGGCTCATTTTGACTGCCTCCAGAAGTTAGATCAGATGGCAAATTGGATTTGGTGCTAGGTCTTTCCCTTTAGGTTTTACCCCAACAATGTTTTCATTAGTTTCGCTCACTCTCGAAATCAAGCATTTTACAGCAGGTTGGAGCAGCCTGTATCTCAGCACAGGAATAAGGTAGGGAAGAATTCTAAGGATCATTTTGACTGCCTCCAGAAGTTAGATCAGATGGCAAATTGGATTTGGTGCTAGGTCTTTCCCTTTAGGTTTTACCCCAACAATGTTTTCATTAGTTTCGCTCACTCTCGAAATCAAGCATTTTACAGCAGGTTGGAGCAGCCTGTATCTCAGCACAGGAATAAGGTAGGGAAGAATTCTAAGGATCATTTTGACTGCCTCCAGAAGTTAGATCAGATGGCAAATTGGATTTGGTGCTAGGTCTTTCCCTTTAGGTTTTACCCCAACAATGTTTTCATTAGTTTCGCTCACTCTCGAAATCAAGCATTTTACAGCAGGTTGGAGCAGCCTGTATCTCAGCACAGGAATAAGGTAGGGAAGAATTCTAACGCTCATTTTGACTGCCTCCAGAAGTTAGATCAGATGGCAAATTGGATTTGGTGCTAGGTCTTTCCCTTTAGGTTTTACCCCAACAATGTTTTCATTAGTTTCGCTCACTCTCGAAATCAAGCATTTTACAGCAGGTTGGAGCAGCCTGTATCTCAGCACAGGAATAAGGTAGGGAAGAATTCTAAGGATCATTTTGACTGCCTCCAGAAGTTAGATCAGATGGCAAATTGGATTTGGTGCTAGGTCTTTCCCTTTAGGTTTTACCCCAACAATGTTTTCATTAGTTTCGCTCACTCTCGAAATCAAGCATTTTACAGCAGGTTGGAGCAGCCTGTATCTCAGCACAGGAATAAGGTAGGGAAGACTTCTAAGGCTCATTTTGACTGCCTCCAGAAGTTAGATCAGATGGCAAATTGGATTTGGTGCTAGGTCTTTCCCTTTAGGTTTTACCCCAACAATGTTTTCATTAGTTTCGCTCACTCTCGAAATCAAGCATTTTACAGCAGGTTGGAGCAGCCTGTATCTCAGCACAGGAATAAGGTAGGGAAGAATTCTAAGGCTCATTTTGACTGCCTCCAGAAGTTAGATCAGATGGCAAATTGGATTTGGTGCTAGGTCTTTCCCTTTAGGTTTTACCCCAACAATGTTTTCATTAGTTTCGCTCACTCTCGAAATCAAGCATTTTACAGCAGGTTGGAGCAGCCTGTATCTCAGCACAGGAATAAGGTAGGGAAGAATTCTAAGGCTCATTTTGACTGCCTCCAGAAGTTAGATCAGATGGCAAATTGGATTTGGTGCTAGGTCTTTCCCTTTAGGTTTTACCCCAACAATGTTTTCATTAGTTTCGCTCACTCTCGAAATCAAGCATTTTACAGCAGGTTGGAGCAGCCTGTATCTCAGCACAGGAATAAGGTAGGGAAGAATTCTAAGGCTCATTTTGACTGCCTCCAGAAGTTAGATCAGATGGCAAATTGGATTTGGTGCTAGGTCTTTCCCTTTAGGTTTTACCCCAACAATGTTTTCATTAGTTTCGCTCACTCTCGAAATCAAGCATTTTACAGCAGGTTGGAGCAGCCTGTATCTCAGCACAGGAATAAGGTAGGGAAGAATTCTAAGGCTCATTTTGACTGCCTCCAGAAGTTAGATCAGATGGCAAATTGGATTTGGTGCTAGGTCTTTCCCTTTAGGTTTTACCCCAACAATGTTTTCATTAGTTTCGCTCACTCTCGAAATCAAGCATTTTACAGCAGGTTGGAGCAGCCTGTATCTCAGCACAGGAATAAGGTAGGGAAGAATTCTAAGGATCATTTTGACTGCCTCCAGAAGTTAGATCAGATGGCAAATTGGATTTGGTGCTAGGTCTTTCCCTTTAGGTTTTACCCCAACAATGTTTTCATTAGTTTCGCTCACTCTCGAAATCAAGCATTTTACAGCAGGTTGGAGCAGCCTGTATCTCAGCACAGGAATAAGGTAGGGAAGAATTCTAAGGCTCATTTTGACTGCCTCCAGAAGTTAGATCAGATGGCAAATTGGATTTGGTGCTAGGTCTTTCCCTTTAGGTTTTACCCCAACAATATTTTCATTAGTTTCGCTCACTCTCGAAATCAAGCATTTTACAGCAGGTTGGAGCAGCCTGTATCTCAGCACAGGAATAAGGTAGGGAAGAATTCTAAGGATCATTTTGACTGCCTCCAGAAGTTAGATCAGATGGCAAATTGGATTTGGTGCTAGGTCTTTCCCTTTAGGTTTTACCCCAACAATGTTTTCATTAGTTTCGCTCACTCTCGAAATCAAGCATTTTACAGCAGGTTGGAGCAGCCTGTATCTCAACACAGGAATAAGGTAGGGAAGAATTCTAAGGCTCATTTTGACTGCCTCCAGAAGTTAGATCAGATGGCAAATTGGATTTGGTGCTAGGTCTTTCCCTTTAGGTTTTACCCCAACAATGTTTTCATTAGTTTCGCTCACTCTCGAAATCAAGCATTTTACAGCAGGTTGGAGCAGCCTGTATCTCAGCACAGGAATAAGGTAGGGAAGAATTCTAAGGCTCATTTTGACTGCCTCCAGAAGTTAGATCAGATGGCAAATTGGATTTGGTGCTAGGTCTTTCCCTTTAGGTTTTACCCCCAACAATGTTTTCATTAGTTTTGCTCACTCTCGAAATCAAGCATTTTACAGCAGGTTGGAGCAGCCTGTATCTCAGCACAGGAATAAGGTAGGGAAGAATTCTAAGGATCATTTTGACTGCCTCCAGAAGTTAGATCAGATGGCAAATTGGATTTGGTGCTAGGTCTTTCCCTTTAGGTTTTACCCCAACAATGTTTTCATTAGTTTCGCTCACTCTCGAAATCAAGCATTTTACAGCAGGTTGGAGCAGCCTGTATCTCAGCACAGGAATAAGGTAGGGAAGAATTCTAAGGCTCATTTTGACTGCCTCCAGATGTTAGATCAGATGGCAAATTGGATTTGGTGCTAGGTCTTTCCCTTTAGGTTTTACCCCAACAATGTTTTCATTAGTTTCGCTCACTCTCGAAATCAAGCATTTTACAGCAGGTTGGAGCAGCCTGTATCTCAGCACAGGAATAAGGTAGGGGAAGAATTCTAAGGCTCATTTTGACTGCCTCCAGAAGTTAGATCAGATGGCAAATTGGATTTGGTGCTAGGTCTTTCCCTTTAGGTTTTACCCCAACAATGTTTTCATTAGTTTCGCTCACTCTCGAAATCAAGCATTTTACAGCAGGTTGGAGCAGCCTGTATCTCAGCACAGGAATAAGGTAGGAAGAATTCTAAGGCTCATTTTGACTGCCTCCAGAAGTTAGATCAGATGGCAAATTGGATTTGGTGCTAGGTCTTTCCCTTTAGGTTTTACCCCAACAATGTTTTCATTAGTTTCGCTCACTCTCGAAATCAAGCATTTTACAGCAGGTTGGAGCAGCGTGTATCTCAGCACAGGAATAAGGTAGGGAAGAATTCTAAGGCTCATTTTGACTGCCTCCAGAAGTTAGATCAGATGGCAAATTGGATTTGGTGCTAGGTCTTTCCCTTTAGGTTTTACCCCAACAATGTTTTCATTAGTTTCGCTCACTCTCGAAATCAAGCATTTTACAGCAGGTTGGAGCAGCCTGTATCTCAGCACAGGAATAAGGTAGGGAAGAATTCTAAGGCTCATTTTGACTGCCTCCAGAAGTTAGATCAGATGGCAAATTGGATTTGGTGCTAGGTCTTTCCCTTTAGGTTTTACCCCAACAATGTTTTCATTAGTTTCGCTCACTCTCGAAATCAAGCATTTTACAGCAGGTTGGAGCAGCCTGTATCTCAGCACAGGAATAAGGTAGGGAAGAATTCTAAGGCTCATTTTGACTGCCTCCAGAAGTTAGATCAGATGGCAAATTGGATTTGGTGCTAGGTCTTTCCCTTTAGGTTTTACCCCAACAATGTTTTCATTAGTTTCGCTCACTCTCGAAAATCAAGCATTTTACAGCAGGTTGGAGCAGCCTGTATCTCAGCACAGGAATAAGGTAGGGAAGAATTCAAAGGCTCATTTTGACTGCCTCCAGAAGTTAGATCAGATGGCAAATTGGATTTGGTGCTAGGTCTTTCCCTTTAGGTTTTACCCCAACAATGTTTTCATTAGTTTCGCTCACTCTCGAAATCAAGCATTTTACAGCAGGTTGGAGCAGCCTGTATCTCAGCACAGGAATAAGGTAGGGAAGACTTCTAAGGCTCATTTTGACTGCCTCCAGAAGTTAGATCAGATGGCAAATTGGATTTGGTGCTAGGTCTTTCCCTTTAGGTTTTACCCCAACAATGTTTTCATTAGTTTCGCTCACTCTCGAAATCAAGCATTTTACAGCAGGTTGGAGCAGCCTGTATCTCAGCACAGGAATAAGGTAGGGAAGAATTCTAAGGCTCATTTTGACTGCCTCCAGAAGTTAGATCAGATGGCAAATTGGATTTGGTGCTAGGTCTTTCCCTTTAGGTTTTACCCCAACAATGTTTTCATTAGTTTCGCTCACTCTCGAAATCAAGCATTTTACAGCAGGTTGGAGCAGCCTGTATCTCAGCACAGGAATAAGGTCAGGGAAGACTTCTAAGGATCATTTTGACTGCCTCCAGAAGTTAGATCAGATGGCAAATTGGATTTGGTGCTAGGTCTTTCCCTTTAGGTTTTACCCCAACAATGTTTTCATTAGTTTCGCTCACTCTCGAAATCAAGCATTTTACAGCAGGTTGGAGCAGCCTGTATCTCAGCACAGGAATAAGGTAGGGAAGAATTCTAAGGCTCATTTTGACTGCCTCCAGAAGTTAGATCAGATGGCAAATTGGATTTGGTGCTAGGTCTTTCCCTTTAGGTTTTACCCCAACAATGTTTTCATTAGTTTCGCTCACTCTCGAAATCAAGCATTTTACAGCAGGTTGGAGCAGCCTGTATCTCAGCACAGGAATAAGGTAGGGAAGAATTCTAAGGATCATTTTGACTGCCTCCAGAAGTTAGATCAGATGGCAAATTGGATTTGGTGCTAGGTCTTTCCCTTTAGGTTTTACCCCAACAATGTTTTCATTAGTTTCGCTCACTCTCGAAATCAAGCATTTTACAGCAGGTTGGAGCAGCCTGTATCTCAGCACAGGAATAAGGTAGGGAAGAATTCTAAGGCTCATTTTGACTGCCTCCAGAAGTTAGATCAGATGGCAAATTGGATTTGGTGCTAGGTCTTTCCCTTTAGGTTTTACCCCAACAATGTTTTCATTAGTTTCGCTCACTCTCGAAATCAAGCATTTTACAGCAGGTTGGAGCAGCCTGTATCTCAGCACAGGAATAAGGTAGGGAAGAATTCTAAGGCTCATTTTGACTGCCTCCAGAAGTTAGATCAGATGGCAAATTGGATTTGGTGCTAGGTCTTTCCCTTTAGGTTTTACCCCAACAATGTTTTCATTAGTTTCGCTCACTCTCGAAATCAAGCATTTTACAGCAGGTTGGAGCAGCCTGTATCTCAGCACAGGAATAAGGTAGGGAAGAATTCTAAGGATCATTTTGACTGCCTCCAGAAGTTAGATCAGATGGCAAATTGGATTTGGTGCTAGGTCTTTCCCTTTAGGTTTTACCCCAACAATGTTTTCATTAGTTTCGCTCACTCTCGAAATCAAGCATTTTACAGCAGGTTGGAGCAGCCTGTATCTCAGCACAGGAATAAGGTAGGGAAGAATTCTAAGGATCATTTTGACTGCCTCCAGAAGTTAGATCAGATGGCAAATTGGATTTGGTGCTAGGTCTTTCCCTTTAGGTTTTACCCCAACAATGTTTTCATTAGTTTCGCTCACTCTCAAAATCAAGCATTTTACAGCAGGTTGGAGCAGCCTGTATCTCAGCACAGGAATAAGGTAGGGAAGAATTCTAAGGCTCATTTTTACTGCCTCCAGAAGTTAGATCAGATGGCAAATTGGATTTGGTGCTAGGTCTTTCCCTTTAGGTTTTACCCCAACAATGTTTTCATTAGTTTCGCTCACTCTCGAAATCAAGCATTTTACAGCAGGTTGGAGCAGCCTGTATCTCAGCACAGGAATAAGGTAGGGAAGAATTCTAAGGCTCATTTTGACTGCCTCCAGAAGTTAGATCAGATGGCAAATTGGATTTGGTGCTAGGTCTTTCCCTTTAGGTTTTACCCCAACAATGTTTTCATTAGTTTCGCTCACTCTCGAAATCAAGCATTTTACAGCAGGTTGGAGCAGCCTGTATCTCAGCACAGGAATAAGGTAGGGAAGAATTCTAAGGCTCATTTTGACTGCCTCCAGAAGTTAGATCAGATGGCAAATTGGATTTGGTGCTAGGTCTTTCCCTTTAGGTTTTACCCCAACAATGTTTTCATTAGTTTCGCTCACTCTCGAAATCAAGCATTTTACAGCAGGTTGGAGCAGCCTGTATCTCAGCACAGGAATAAGGTAGGGAAGAATTCTAAGGCTCATTTTGACTGCCTCCAGAAGTTAGATCAGATGGCAAATTGGATTTGGTGCTAGGTCTTTCCCTTTAGGTTTTACCCCAACAATGTTTTCATTAGTTTCGCTCACTCTCGAAATCAAGCATTTTACAGCAGGTTGGAGCAGCCTGTATCTCAGCACAGGAATAAGGTAGGGAAGAATTCTAAGGCTCATTTTGACTGCCTCCAGAAGTTAGATCAGATGGCAAATTGGATTTGGTGCTAGGTCTTTCCCTTTAGGTTTTACCCCAACAATGTTTTCATTAGTTTCGCTCACTCTCGAAATCAAGCATTTTACAGCAGGTTGGAGCAGCCTGTATCTCAGCACAGGAATAAGGTAGGGAAGAATTCTAAGGATCATTTTGACTGCCTCCAGAAGTTAGATCAGATGGCAAATTGGATTTGGTGCTAGGTCTTTCCCTTTAGGTTTTACCCCAGCAATGTTTTCATTAGTTTCGCTCACTCTCGAAATCAAGCATTTTACAGCAGGTTGGAGCAGCCTGTATCTCAGCACAGGAATAAGGTAGGGAAGAATTCTAAGGCTCATTTTGACTGCCTCCAGAAGTTAGATCAGATGGCAAATTGGATTTGGTGCTAGGTCTTTCCCTTTAGGTTTTACCCCAACAATGTTTTCATTAGTTTCGCTCACTCTGGAAATCAAGCATTTTACAGCAGGTTGGAGCAGCCTGTATCTCAGCACAGGAATAAGGTAGGGAAGAATTCTAAGGCTCATTTTGACTGCCTCCAGAAGTTAGATCAGATGGCAAATTGGATTTGGTGCTAGGTCTTTCCCTTTAGGTTTTACCCCAACAATGTTTTCATTAGTTTCGCTCACTCTCGAAATCAAGCATTTTACAGCAGGTTGGAGCAGCCTGTATCTCAGCACAGGAATAAGGTAGGGAAGAATTCTAAGGATCATTTTGACTGCCTCCAGAAGTTAGATCAGATGGCAAATTGATTTGGTGCTAGGTCTTTCCCTTTAGGTTTTACCCCAACAATGTTTTCATTAGTTTCGCTCACTCTCGAAATCAAGCATTTTACAGCAGGTTGGAGCAGCCTGTATCTCAGCACAGGAATAAGGTAGGGAAGAATTCTAAGGATCATTTTGACTGCCTCCAGAAGTTAGATCAGATGGCAAATTGGATTTGGTGCTAGGTCTTTCCCTTTAGGTTTTACCCAACAATGTTTTCATTAGTTTCGCTCACTCTCGAAATCAAGCATTTTACAGCAGGTTGGAGCAGCCTGTATCTCAGCACAGGAATAAGGTAGGGAAGAATTCTAAGGATCATTTTGACTGCCTCCAGAAGTTAGATCAGATGGCAAATTGGATTTGGTGCTAGGTCTTTCCCTTTAGGTTTTACCCCAACAATGTTTTCATTAGTTTCGCTCACTCTCGAAATCAAGCATTTTACAGCAGGTTGGAGCAGCCTGTATCTCAGCACAGGAATAAGGTAGGGAAGAATTCTAAGGCTCATTTTGACTGCCTCCAGAAGTTAGATCAGATGGCAAATTGGATTTGGTGCTAGGTCTTTCCCTTTAGGTTTTACCCCAACAATGTTTTCATTAGTTTCGCTCACTCTCGAAATCAAGCATTTTACAGCAGGTTGGAGCAGCCTGTATCTCAGCACAGGAATAAGGTAGGGAAGAATTCTAAGGATCATTTTGACTGCCTCCAGAAGTTAGATCAGATGGCAAATTGGATTTGGTGCTAGGTCTTTCCCTTTAGGTTTTACCCCAACAATGTTTTCATTAGTTTCGCTCACTCTCGAAATCAAGCATTTTACAGCAGGTTGGAGCAGCCTGTATCTCAGCACAGGAATAAGGTAGGGAAGAATTCTAAGGCTCATTTTGACTGCCTCCAGAAGTTAGATCAGATGGCAAATTGGATTTGGTGCTAGGTCTTTCCCTTTAGGTTTTACCCCAACAATGTTTTCATTAGTTTCGCTCACTCTCGAAATCAAGCATTTTACAGCAGGTTGGAGCAGCCTGTATCTCAGCACAGGAATAAGGTAGGGAAGAATTCTAAGGATCATTTTGACTGCCTCCAGAAGTTAGATCAGATGGCAAATTGGATTTGGTGCTAGGTCTTTCCCTTTAGGTTTTACCCCAACAATGTTTTCATTAGTTTCGCTCACTCTCGAAATCAAGCATTTTACAGCAGGTTGGAGCAGCCTGTATCTCAGCACAGGAATAAGGTAGGGAAGACTTCTAAGGCTCATTTTGACTGCCTCCAGAAGTTAGATCAGATGGCAAATTGGATTTGGTGCTAGGTCTTTCCCTTTAGGTTTTACCCCAACAATGTTTTCATTAGTTTCGCTCACTCTCGAAATCAAGCATTTTACGGCAGGTTGGAGCAGCCTGTATCTCAGCACAGGAATAAGGTAGGGAAGAATTCTAAGGATCATTTTGACTGCCTCCAGAAGTTAGATCAGATGGCAAATTGGATTTGGTGCTAGGTCTTTCCCTTTAGGTTTTACCCCAACAATGTTTTCATTAGTTTCGCTCACTCTCGAAATCAAGCATTTTACAGCAGGTTGGAGCAGCCTGTATCTCAGCACAGGAATAAGGTAGGGAAGAATTCTAAGGATCATTTTGACTGCCTCCAGAAGTTAGATCAGATGGCAAATTGGATTTGGTGCTAGGTCTTTCCCTTTAGGTTTTACCCCAACAATGTTTTCATTAGTTTCGCTCACTCTCGAAATCAAGCATTTTACAGCAGGTTGGAGCAGCCTGTATCTCAGCACAGGAATAAGGTAGGGAAGAATTCTAAGGCTCATTTTGACTGCCTCCAGATGTTAGATCAGATGGCAAATTGGATTTGGTGCTAGGTCTTTCCCTTTAGGTTTTACCCCAACAATGTTTTCATTAGTTTCGCTCACTCTCGAAATCAAGCATTTTACAGCAGGTTGGAGCAGCCTGTATCTCAGCACAGGAATAAGGTAGGGAAGAATTCAAATACTCATTTTGACTGCCTCCAGAAGTTAGATCAGATGGCAAATTGGATTTGGTGCTAGGTCTTTCCCTTTAGGTTTTACCCCAACAATGTTTTCATTAGTTTCGCTCACTCTCGAAATCAAGCATTTTACAGCAGGTTGGAGCAGCCTGTATCTCAGCACAGGAATAAGGTAGGGAAGAATTCTAAGGCTCATTTTGACTGCCTCCAGAAGTTAGATCAGATGGCAAATTGGATTTGGTGCTAGGTCTTTCCCTTTAGGTTTTACCCCAACAATGTTTTCATTAGTTTCGCTCACTCTCGAAATCAAGCATTTTACAGCAGGTTGGAGCAGCCTGTATCTCAGCACAGGAATAAGGTAGGAAGAATTCTAAGGCTCATTTTGACTGCCTCCAGAAGTTAGATCAGATGGCAAATTGGATTTGGTGCTAGGTCTTTCCCTTTAGGTTTTACCCCAACAATGTTTTCATTAGTTTCGCTCACTCTCGAAATCAAGCATTTTACAGCAGGTTGGAGCAGCCTGTATCTCAGCACAGGAATAAGGTAGGGAAGAATTCTAAGGATCATTTTGACTGCCTCCAGAAGTTAGATCAGATGGCAAATTGGATTTGGTGCTAGGTCTTTCCCTTTAGGTTTTACCCCAACAATGTTTTCATTAGTTTCGCTCACTCTCGAAATCAAGCATTTTACAGCAGGTTGGAGCAGCCTGTATCTCAGCACAGGAATAAGGTAGGGAAGAATTCTAAGGCTCATTTTGACTGCCTCCAGAAGTTAGATCAGATGGCAAATTGGATTTGGTGCTAGGTCTTTCCCTTTAGGTTTTACCCCAACAATGTTTTCATTAGTTTCGCTCACTCTCGAAATCAAGCATTTTACAGCAGGTTGGAGCAGCCTGTATCTCAGCACAGGAATAAGGTAGGGAAGAATTCTAAGGATCATTTTGACTGCCTCCAGAAGTTAGATCAGATGGCAAATTGGATTTGGTGCTAGGTCTTTCCCTTTAGGTTTTACCCCAGCAAGGTTTTCATTAGTTTCGCTCACTCTCGAAATCAAGCATTTTACAGCAGGTTGGAGCAGCCTGTATCTCAACACAGGAATAAGGTAGGGAAGAATTCTAAGGCTCATTTTGACTGCCTCCAGAAGTTAGATCAGATGGCAAATTGGATTTGGTGCTAGGTCTTTCCCTTTAGGTTTTACCCCAACAATGTTTTCATTAGTTTCGCTCACTCTCGAAATCAAGCATTTTACAGCAGGTTGGAGCAGCCTGTATCTCAGCACAGGAATAAGGTAGGGAAGAATTCTAAGGCTCATTTTGACTGCCTCCAGAAGTTAGATCAGATGGCAAATTGGATTTGGTGCTAGGTCTTTCCCTTTAGGTTTTACCCCAACAATGTTTTCATTAGTTTCGCTCACTCTCGAAATCAAGCATTTTACAGCAGGTTGGAGCAGCCTGTATCTCAGCACAGGAATAAGGTAGGGAAGAATTCTAAGGATCATTTTGACTGCCTCCAGAAGTTAGATCAGATGGCAAATTGGATTTGGTGCTAGGTCTTTCCCTTTAGGTTTTACCCCAACAATGTTTTCATTAGTTTCGCTCACTCTCGAAATCAAGCATTTTACAGCAGGTTGGAGCAGCCTGTATCTCAGCACAGGAATAAGGTAGGGAAGAATTCTAAGGATCATTTTGACTGCCTCCAGAAGTTAGATCAGATGGCAAATTGGATTTGGTGCTAGGTCTTTCCCTTTAGGTTTTACCCCAACAATGTTTTCATTAGTTTCGCTCACTCTCGAAATCAAGCATTTTACAGCAGGTTGGAGCAGCCTGTATCTCAGCACAGGAATAAGGTAGGGAAGAATTCTAAGGATCATTTTGACTGCCTCCAGAAGTTAGATCAGATGGCAAATTGGATTTGGTGCTAGGTCTTTCCCTTTAGGTTTTACCCCAACAATGTTTTCATTAGTTTCGCTCACTCTCGAAATCAAGCATTTTACAGCAGGTTGGAGCAGCCTGTATCTCAGCACAGGAATAAGGTAGGGAAGAATTCTAAGGCTCATTTTGACTGCCTCCAGAAGTTAGATCAGATGGCAAATTGGATTTGGTGCTAGGTCTTTCCCTTTAGGTTTTACCCCAACAATGTTTTCATTAGTTTCGCTCACTCTCGAAATCAAGCATTTTACAGCAGGTTGGAGCAGCCTGTATCTCAGCACAGGAATAAGGTAGGGAAGAATTCTAAGGCTCATTTTGACTGCCTCCAGAAGTTAGATCAGATGGCAAATTGGATTTGGTGCTAGGTCTTTCCCTTTAGGTTTTACCCCAACAATGTTTTCATTAGTTTCGCTCACTCTCGAAATCAAGCATTTTACAGCAGGTTGGAGCAGCCTGTATCTCAGCACAGGAATAAGGTAGGGAAGAATTCTAAGGCTCATTTTGACTGCCTCCAGAAGTTAGATCAGATGGCAAATTGGATTTGGTGCTAGGTCTTTCCCTTTAGGTTTTACCCCAACAATGTTTTCATTAGTTTCGCTCACTCTCGAAATCAAGCATTTTACAGCAGATTGGAGCAGCCTGTATCTCAGCACAGGAATAAGGTAGGGAAGACTTCTAAGGCTCATTTTGACTGCCTCCAGAAGTTAGATCAGATGGCAAATTGGATTTGGTGCTAGGTCTTTCCCTTTAGGTTTTACCCCAACAATGTTTTCATTAGTTTCGCTCACTCTCGAAATCAAGCATTTTACGGCAGGTTGGAGCAGCCTGTATCTCAGCACAGGAATAAGGTAGGGAAGAATTCTAAGGATCATTTTGACTGCCTCCAGAAGTTAGATCAGATGGCAAATTGGATTTGGTGCTAGGTCTTTCCCTTTAGGTTTTACCCCAACAATGTTTTCATTAGTTTCGCTCACTCTCGAAATCAAGCATTTTACAGCAGGTTGGAGCAGCCTGTATCTCAGCACAGGAATAAGGTAGGGAAGAATTCTAAGGATCATTTTGACTGCCTCCAGAAGTTAGATCAGATGGCAAATTGGATTTGGTGCTAGGTCTTTCCCTTTAGGTTTTACCCCAACAATGTTTTCATTAGTTTCGCTCACTCTCGAAATCAAGCATTTTACAGCAGGTTGGAGCAGCCTGTATCTCAGCACAGGAATAAGGTAGGGAAGAATTCTAAGGATCATTTTGACTGCCTCCAGAAGTTAGATCAGATGGCAAATTGGATTTGGTGCTAGGTCTTTCCCTTTAGGTTTTACCCCAACAATGTTTTCATTAGTTTCGCTCACTCTCGAAATCAAGCATTTTACAGCAGGTTGGAGCAGCCTGTATCTCAGCACAGGAATAAGGTAGGGAAGAATTCTAAGGATCATTTTGACTGCCTCCAGAAGTTAGATCAGATGGCAAATTGGATTTGGTGCTAGGTCTTTCCCTTTAGGTTTTACCCCAACAATGTTTTCATTAGTTTCGCTCACTCTCGAAATCAAGCATTTTACAGCAGGTTGGAGCAGCCTGTATCTCAGCACAGGAATAAGGTAGGGAAGAATTCTAAGGCTCATTTTGACTGCCTCCAGATGTTAGATCAGATGGCAAATTGGATTTGGTGCTAGGTCTTTCCCTTTAGGTTTTACCCCAACAATGTTTTCATTAGTTTCGCTCACTCTCGAAATCAAGCATTTTACAGCAGGTTGGAGCAGCCTGTATCTCAGCACAGGAATAAGGTAGGGAAGAATTCTAAGGCTCATTTTGACTGCCTCCAGAAGTTAGATCAGATGGCAAATTGGATTTGGTGCTAGGTCTTTCCCTTTAGGTTTTACCCCAACAATGTTTTCATTAGTTTCGCTCACTCTCGAAATCAAGCATTTTACAGCAGGTTGGAGCAGCGTGTATCTCAGCACAGGAATAAGGTAGGGAAGAATTCTAAGGCTCATTTTGACTGCCTCCAGAAGTTAGATCAGATGGCAAATTGGATTTGGTGCTAGGTCTTTCCCTTTAGGTTTTACCCCAACAATGTTTTCATTAGTTTCGCTCACTCTCGAAATCAAGCATTTTACAGCAGGTTGGAGCAGCCTGTATCTCAGCACAGGAATAAGGTAGGGAAGAATTCTAAGGCTCATTTTGACTGCCTCCAGAAGTTAGATCAGATGGCAAATTGGATTTGGTGCTAGGTCTTTCCCTTTAGGTTTTACCCCAACAATGTTTTCATTAGTTTCGCTCACTCTCGAAATCAAGCATTTTACAGCAGGTTGGAGCAGCCTGTATCTCAGCACAGGAATAAGGTAGGGAAGAATTCTAAGGCTCATTTTGACTGCCTCCAGAAGTTAGATCAGATGGCAAATTGGATTTGGTGCTAGGTCTTTCCCTTTAGGTTTTACCCCAACAATGTTTTCATTAGTTTCGCTCACTCTCGAAATCAAGCATTTTACAGCAGGTTGGAGCAGCCTGTATCTCAGCACAGGAATAAGGTAGGGAAGAATTCTAAGGCTCATTTTGACTGCCTCCAGAAGTTAGATCAGATGGCAAATTGGATTTGGTGCTAGGTCTTTCCCTTTAGGTTTTACCCCAACAATGTTTTCATTAGTTTCGCTCACTCTCGAAATCAAGCATTTTACAGCAGGTTGGAGCAGCCTGTATCTCAGCACAGGAATAAGGTAGGGAAGAATTCTAAGGCTCATTTTGACTGCCTCCAGAAGTTAGATCAGATGGCAAATTGGATTTGGTGCTAGGTCTTTCCCTTTAGGTTTTACCCCAACAATGTTTTCATGAGTTTCGCTCACTCTCGAAATCAAGCATTTTACAGCAGGTTGGAGCAGCCTGTATCTCAGCACAGGAATAAGGTAGGGAAGAATTCTAAGGCTCATTTTGACTGCCTCCAGAAGTTAGATCAGATGGCAAATTGGATTTGGTGCTAGGTCTTTCCCTTTAGGTTTTACCCCAACAATGTTTTCATTAGTTTCGCTCACTCTCGAAATCAAGCATTTTACAGCAGGTTGGAGCAGCCTGTATCTCAGCACAGGAATAAGGTAGGGAAGAATTCTAAGGCTCATTTTGACTGCCTCCAGAAGTTAGATCAGCTGGCAAATTGGATTTGGTGCTAGGTCTTTCCCTTTAGGTTTTACCCCAACAATGTTTTCATTAGTTTCGCTCACTCTCGAAATCAAGCATTTTACAGCAGGTTGGAGCAGCCTGTATCTCAGCACAGGAATAAGGTAGGGAAGAATTCTAAGGCTCATTTTGACTGCCTCCAGAAGTTAGATCAGATGGCAAATTGGATTTGGTGCTAGGTCTTTCCCTTTAGGTTTTACCCCAACAATGTTTTCATTAGTTTCGCTCACTCTCGAAATCAAGCATTTTACAGCAGGTTGGAGCAGCCTGTATCTCAGCACAGGAATAAGGTAGGGAAGAATTCTAAGGCTCATTTTGACTGCCTCCAGAAGTTAGATCAGATGGCAAATTGGATTTGGTGCTAGGTCTTTCCCTTTAGGTTTTACCCCAACAATGTTTTCATTAGTTTCGCTCACTCTCGAAATCAAGCATTTTACAGCAGGTTGGAGCAGCCTGTATCTCAGCACAGGAATAAGGTAGGGAAGAATTCTAAGGCTCATTTTGACTGCCTCCAGAAGTTAGATCAGATGGCAAATTGGATTTGGTGCTAGGTCTTTCCCTTTAGGTTTTACCCCAACAATGTTTTCATTAGTTTCGCTCACTCTCGAAATCAAGCATTTTACAGCAGGTTGGAGCAGCCTGTATCTCAGCACAGGAATAAGGTAGGGAAGAATTCAAAGGCTCAATTTGACTGCCTCCAGAAGTTAGATCAGATGGCAAATTGGATTTGGTGCTAGGTCTTTCCCTTTAGGTTTTACCCCAACAATGTTTTCATTAGTTTCGCTCACTCTCGAAATCAAGCATTTTACAGCAGGTTGGAGCAGCCTGTATCTCAGCACAGGAATAAGGTAGGGAAGAATTCTAAGGCTCATTTTGACTGCCTCCAGAAGTTAGATCAGATGGCAAATTGGATTTGGTGCTAGGTCTTTCCCTTTAGGTTTTACCCCAACAATGTTTTCATTAGTTTCGCTCACTCTCGAAATCAAGCATTTTACAGCAGGTTGGAGCAGCCTGTATCTCAGCACAGGAATAAGGTAGGGAAGAATTCTAAGGCTCATTTTGACTGCCTCCAGAAGTTAGATCAGATGGCAAATTGGATTTGGTGCTAGGTCTTTCCCTTTAGGTTTTACCCCAACAATGTTTTCATTAGTTTCGCTCACTCTCGAAATCAAGCATTTTACAGCAGGTTGGAGCAGCCTGTATCTCAGCACAGGAATAAGGTAGGGAAGAATTCTTAGGCTCATTTTGACTGCCTCCAGAAGTTAGATCAGATGGCAAATTGGATTTGGTGCTAGGTCTTTCCCTTTAGGTTTTACCCCAACAATGTTTTCATGAGTTTCGCTCACTCTCGAAATCAAGCATTTTACAGCAGGTTGGAGCAGCCTGTATCTCAGCACAGGAATAAGGTAGGGAAGAATTCTAAGGCTCATTTTGACTGCCTCCAGAAGTTAGATCAGATGGCAAATTGGATTTGGTGCTAGGTCTTTCCCTTTAGGTTTTACCCCAACAATGTTTTAATTAGTTTCGCTCACTCTCGAAATCAAGCATTTTACAGCAGGTTGGAGCAGCCTGTATCTCAGCACAGGAATAAGGTAGGGAAGAATTCTAAGGATCATTTTGACTGCCTCCAGAAGTTAGATCAGATGGCAAATTGGATTTGGTGCTAGGTCTTTCCCTTTAGGTTTTACCCCAACAATGTTTTCATTAGTTTCGCTCACTCTCGAAATCAAGCATTTTACAGCAGGTTGGAGCAGCCTGTATCTCAGCACAGGAATAAGGTAGGGAAGAATTCTAAGGCTCATTTTGACTGCCTCCAGAAGTTACATCAGATGGCAAATTGGATTTGGTGCTAGGTCTTTCCCTTTAGGTTTTACCCCAACAATGTTTTCATTAGTTTCGCTCACTCTCGAAATCAAGCATTTTACAGCAGGTTGGAGCAGCCTGTATCTCAGCACAGGAATAAGGTAGGGAAGAATTCTAAGGCTCATTTTGACTGCCTCCAGAAGTTAGATCAGATGGCAAATTGGATTTGGTGCTAGGTCTTTCCCTTTAGGTTTTACCCCAACAATGTTTTCATTAGTTTCGCTCACTCTCGAAATCAAGCATTTTACAGCAGGTTGGAGCAGCCTGTATCTCAGCACAGGAATAAGGTAGGGAAGAATTCTAAGGCTCATTTTGACTGCCTCCAGAAGTTAGATCAGATGGCAAATTGGATTTGGTGCTAGGTCTTTCCCTTTAGGTTTTACCCCAACAATGTTTTCATTAGTTTCGCTCACTCTCAAAATCAAGCATTTTACAGCAGGTTGGAGCAGCCTGTATCTCAGCACAGGAATAAGGTAGGGAAGAATTCTAAGGCTCATTTTGACTGCCTCCAGAAGTTAGATCAGATGGCAAATTGGATTTGGTGCTAGGTCTTTCCCTTTAGGTTTTACCCCAACAATGTTTTCATTAGTTTCGCTCACTCTCGAAATCAAGCATTTTACAGCAGGTTGGAGCAGCCTGTATCTCAGCACAGGAATAAGGTAGGGAAGAATTCTAAGGCTCATTTTGACTGCCTCCAGAAGTTAGATCAGATGGCAAATTGGATTTGGTGCTAGGTCTTTCCCTTTAGGTTTTACCCCAACAATGTTTTCATTAGTTTCGCTCACTCTCGAAATCAAGCATTTTACAGCAGGTTGGAGCAGCCTGTATCTCAGCACAGGAATAAGGTAGGGAAGAATTCTAAGGATCATTTTGACTGCCTCCAGAAGTTAGATCAGATGGCAAATTGGATTTGGTGCTAGGTCTTTCCCTTTAGGTTTTACCCCAACAATGTTTTCATTAGTTTCGCTCACTCTCAAAATCAAGCATTTTACAGCAGGTTGGAGCAGCCTGTATCTCAGCACAGGAATAAGGTAGGGAAGAATTCTAAGGCTCATTTTGACTGCCTCCAGAAGTTAGATCAGATGGCAAATTGGATTTGGTGCTAGGTCTTTCCCTTTAGGTTTTACCCCAACAATGTTTTCATTAGTTTCGCTCACTCTCGAAATCAAGCATTTTACAGCAGGTTGGAGCAGCCTGTATCTCAGCACAGGAATAAGGTAGGGAAGAATTCTTAGGCTCATTTTGACTGCCTCCAGAAGTTAGATCAGATGGCAAATTGGATTTGGTGCTAGGTCTTTCCCTTTAGGTTTTACCCCAACGATGTTTTCATGAGTTTCGCTCACTCTCGAAATCAAGCATTTTACAGCAGGTTGGAGCAGCCTGTATCTCAGCACAGGAATAAGGTAGGGAAGAATTCTAAGGCTCATTTTGACTGCCTCCAGAAGTTAGATCAGATGGCAAATTGGATTTGGTGCTAGGTCTTTCCCTTTAGGTTTTACCCCAACAATGTTTTCATTAGTTTCGCTCACTCTCGAAATCAAGCATTTTACAGCAGGTTGGAGCAGCCTGTATCTCAGCACAGGAATAAGGTAGGGAAGAATTCTAAGGCTCATTTTGACTGCCTCCAGAAGTTAGATCAGATGGCAAATTGGATTTGGTGCTAGGTCTTTCCCTTTAGGTTTTACCCCAACAATGTTTTCATTAGTTTCGCTCACTCTCGAAATCAAGCATTTTACAGCAGGTTGGAGCAGCCTGTATCTCAGCACAGGAATAAGGTAGGGAAGAATTCTAAGGATCATTTTGACTGCCTCCAGAAGTTAGATCAGATGGCAAATTGGATTTGGTGCTAGGTCTTTCCCTTTAGGTTTTACCCCAACAATGTTTTCATTAGTTTCGCTCACTCTCGAAATCAAGCATTTTACAGCAGGTTGGAGCAGCCTGTATCTCAGCACAGGAATAAGGTAGGGAAGAATTCTAAGGATCATTTTGACTGCCTCCAGAAGTTAGATCAGATGGCAAATTGGATTTGGTGCTAGGTCTTTCCCTTTAGGTTTTACCCCAACAATGTTTTCATTAGTTTCGCTCACTCTCGAAATCAAGCATTTTACAGCAGGTTGGAGCAGCCTGTATCTCAGCACAGGAATAAGGTAGGGAAGAATTCTAAGGCTCATTTTGACTGCCTCCAGAAGTTAGATCAGATGGCAAATTGGATTTGGTGCTAGGTCTTTCCCTTTAGGTTTTACCCCAACAATGTTTTCATTAGTTTCGCTCACTCTCGAAATCAAGCATTTTACAGCAGGTTGGAGCAGCCTGTATCTCAGCACAGGAATAAGGTAGGGAAGAATTCTAAGGCTCATTTTGACTGCCTCCAGAAGTTAGATCAGATGGCAAATTGGATTTGGTGCTAGGTCTTTCCCTTTAGGTTTTACCCCAACAATGTTTTCATTAGTTTCGCTCACTCTCGAAATCAAGCATTTTACAGCAGGTTGGAGCAGCCTGTATCTCAGCACAGGAATAAGGTAGGGAAGAATTCTAAGGCTCATTTTGACTGCCTCCAGAAGTTAGATCAGATGGCAAATTGGATTTGGTGCTAGGTCTTTCCCTTTAGGTTTTACCCCAACAATGTTTTCATTAGTTTCGCTCACTCTCGAAATCAAGCATTTTACAGCAGGTTGGAGCAGCCTGTATCTCAGCACAGGAATAAGGTAGGGAAGAATTCTAAGGATCATTTTGACTGCCTCCAGAAGTTAGATCAGATGGCAAATTGGATTTGGTGCTAGGTCTTTCCCTTTAGGTTTTACCCCAACAATGTTTTAATTAGTTTCGCTCACTCTCGAAATCAAGCATTTTACAGCAGGTTGGAGCAGCCTGTATCTCAGCACAGGAATAAGGTAGGGAAGAATTCTAAGGATCATTTTGACTGCCTCCAGAAGTTAGATCAGATGGCAAATTGGATTTGGTGCTAGGTCTTTCCCTTTAGGTTTTACCCCAACAATGTTTTCATTAGTTTCGCTCACTCTCGAAATCAAGCATTTTACAGCAGGTTGGAGCAGCCTGTATCTCAGCACAGGAATAAGGTAGGGAAGAATTCTAAGGCTCATTTTGACTGCCTCCAGAAGTTAGATCAGATGGCAAATTGGATTTGGTGCTAGGTCTTTCCCTTTAGGTTTTACCCCAACAATGTTTTCATTAGTTTCGCTCACTCTCGAAATCAAGCATTTTACAGCAGGTTGGAGCAGCCTGTATCTCAGCACAGGAATAAGGTAGGGAAGAATTCTAAGGCTCATTTTGACTGCCTCCAGAAGTTACATCAGATGGCAAATTGGATTTGGTGCTAGGTCTTTCCCTTTAGGTTTTACCCCAACAATGTTTTCATTAGTTTCGCTCACTCTCGAAATCAAGCATTTTACAGCAGGTTGGAGCAGCCTGTATCTCAGCACAGGAATAAGGTAGGGAAGAATTCTAAGGCTCATTTTGACTGCCTCCAGAAGTTAGATCAGATGGCAAATTGGATTTGGTGCTAGGTCTTTCCCTTTAGGTTTTACCCCAACAATGTTTTCATTAGTTTCGCTCACTCTCGAAATCAAGCATTTTACAGCAGGTTGGAGCAGCCTGTATCTCAGCACAGGAATAAGGTAGGGAAGAATTCTAAGGATCATTTTGACTGCCTCCAGAAGTTAGATCAGATGGCAAATTGGATTTGGTGCTAGGTCTTTCCCTTTAGGTTTTACCCCAACAATGTTTTCATTAGTTTCGCTCACTCTCGAAATCAAGCATTTTACAGCAGGTTGGAGCAGCCTGTATCTCAGCACAGGAATAAGGTAGGGAAGAATTCTAAGGCTCATTTTGACTGCCTCCAGAAGTTAGATCAGATGGCAAATTGGATTTGGTGCTAGGTCTTTCCCTTTAGGTTTTACCCCAACAATGTTTTCATTAGTTTCGCTCACTCTCGAAATCAAGCATTTTACAGCAGGTTGGAGCAGCCTGTATCTCAGCACAGGAATAAGGTAGGGAAGAATTCTAAGGCTCATTTTGACTGCCTCCAGAAGTTAGATCAGATGGCAAATTGGATTTGGTGCTAGGTCTTTCCCTTTAGGTTTTACCCCAACAATGTTTTCATTAGTTTCGCTCACTCTCGAAATCAAGCATTTTACAGCAGGTTGGAGCAGCCTGTATCTCAGCACAGGAATAAGGCAGGGAAGAATTCTAAGGATCATTTTGACTGCCTCCAGAAGTTAGATCAGATGGCAAATTGGATTTGGTGCTAGGTCTTTCCCTTTAGGTTTTACCCCAACAATGTTTTCATTAGTTTCGCTCACTCTCGAAATCAAGCATTTTACAGCAGGTTGGAGCAGCCTGTATCTCAGCACAGGAATAAGGTAGGGAAGAATTCTAAGGATCATTTTGACTGCCTCCAGAAGTTAGCTCAGATGGCAAATTGGATTTGGTGCTAGGTCTTTCCCTTTAGGTTTTACCCCAACAATGTTTTCATTAGTTTCGCTCACTCTCGAAATCAAGCATTTTACAGCAGGTTGGAGCAGCCTGTATCTCAGCACAGGAATAAGGTAGGGAAGACTTCTAAGGCTCATTTTGACTGCCTCCAGAAGTTAGATCAGATGGCAAATTGGATTTGGTGCTAGGTCTTTCCCTTTAGGTTTTACCCCAACAATGTTTTCATTAGTTTCGCTCACTCTCGAAATCAAGCATTTTACAGCAGGTTGGAGCAGCCTGTATCTCAGCACAGGAATAAGGTAGGGAAGAATTCTAAGGCTCATTTTGACTGCCTCCAGAAGTTACATCAGATGGCAAATTGGATTTGGTGCTAGGTCTTTCCCTTTAGGTTTTACCCCAACAATGTTTTCATTAGTTTCGCTCACTCTCGAAATCAAGCATTTTACAGCAGGTTGGAGCAGCCTGTATCTCAGCACAGGAATAAGGTAGGGAAGAATTCTAAGGCTCATTTTGACTGCCTCCAGAAGTTAGATCAGATGGCAAATTGGATTTGGTGCTAGGTCTTTCCCTTTAGGTTTTACCCCAACAATGTTTTCATGAGTTTCGCTCACTCTCGAAATCAAGCATTTTACAGCAGGTTGGAGCAGCCTGTATCTCAGCACAGGAATAAGGTAGGGAAGAATTCTAAGGCTCATTTTGACTGCCTCCAGAAGTTAGATCAGATGGCAAATTGGATTTGGTGCTAGGTCTTTCCCTTTAGGTTTTACCCCAACAATGTTTTCATGAGTTTCGCTCACTCTCGAAATCAAGCATTTTACAGCAGGTTGGAGCAGCCTGTATCTCAGCACAGGAATAAGGTAGGGAAGAATTCTAAGGCTCATTTTGACTGCCTCCAGAAGTTAGATCAGATGGCAAATTGGATTTGGTGCTAGGTCTTTCCCTTTAGGTTTTACCCCAACAATGTTTTCATTAGTTTCGCTCACTCTCGAAATCAAGCATTTTACAGCAGGTTGGAGCAGCCTGTATCTCAGCACAGGAATAAGGTAGGGAAGAATTCTAAGGCTCATTTTGACTGCCTCCAGAAGTTAGATCAGATGGCAAATTGGATTTGGTGCTAGGTCTTTCCCTTTAGGTTTTACCCCAACAATGTTTTCATGAGTTTCGCTCACTCTCGAAATCAAGCATTTTACAGCAGGTTGGAGCAGCCTGTATCTCAGCACAGGAATAAGGTAGGGAAGAATTCTAAGGCTCATTTTGACTGCCTCCAGAAGTTAGATCAGATGGCAAATTGGATTTGGTGCTAGGTCTTTCCCTTTAGGTTTTACCCCAACAATGTTTTCATGAGTTTCGCTCACTCTCGAAATCAAGCATTTTACAGCAGGTTGGAGCAGCCTGTATCTCAGCACAGGAATAAGGTAGGGAAGAATTCTAAGGCTCATTTTGACTGCCTCCAGAAGTTAGATCAGATGGCAAATTGGATTTGGTGCTAGGTCTTTCCCTTTAGGTTTTACCCCAACAATGTTTTCATTAGTTTCGCTCACTCTCGAAATCAAGCATTTTACAGCAGGTTGGAGCAGCCTGTATCTCAGCACAGGAATAAGGTAGGGAAGAATTCTAAGGCTCATTTTGACTGCCTCCAGAAGTTACATCAGATGGCAAATTGGATTTGGTGCTAGGTCTTTCCCTTTAGGTTTTACCCCAACAATGTTTTCATTAGTTTCGCTCACTCTCGAAATCAAGCATTTTACAGCAGGTTGGAGCAGCCTGTATCTCAGCACAGGAATAAGGTAGGGAAGAATTCTAAGGCTCATTTTGACTGCCTCCAGAAGTTAGATCAGATGGCAAATTGGATTTGGTGCTAGGTCTTTCCCTTTAGGTTTTACCCCAACAATGTTTTCATTAGTTTCGCTCACTCTCGAAATCAAGCATTTTACAGCAGGTTGGAGCAGCCTGTATCTCAGCACAGGAATAAGGTAGGGAAGAATTCTAAGGCTCATTTTGACTGCCTCCAGAAGTTACATCAGATGGCAAATTGGATTTGGTGCTAGGTCTTTCCCTTTAGGTTTTACCCCAACAATGTTTTCATTAGTTTCGCTCACTCTCGAAATCAAGCATTTTACAGCAGGTTGGAGCAGCCTGTATCTCAGCACAGGAATAAGGTAGGGAAGAATTCTAAGGCTCATTTTGACTGCCTCCAGAAGTTAGATCAGATGGCAAATTGGATTTGGTGCTAGGTCTTTCCCTTTAGGTTTTACCCCAACAATGTTTTCATTAGTTTCGCTCACTCTCGAAATCAAGCATTTTACAGCAGGTTGGAGCAGCCTGTATCTCAGCACAGGAATAAGGTAGGGAAGAATTCTAAGGCTCATTTTGACTGCCTCCAGAAGTTAGATCAGATGGCAAATTGGATTTGGTGCTAGGTCTTTCCCTTTAGGTTTTACCCCAACAATGTTTTCATTAGTTTCGCTCACTCTCGAAATCAAGCATTTTACAGCAGGTTGGAGCAGCCTGTATCTCAGCACAGGAATAAGGCAGGGAAGAATTCTAAGGATCATTTTGACTGCCTCCAGAAGTTAGATCAGATGGCAAATTGGATTTGGTGCTAGGTCTTTCCCTTTAGGTTTTACCCCAACAATGTTTTCATTAGTTTCGCTCACTCTCGAAATCAAGCATTTTACAGCAGGTTGGAGCAGCCTGTATCTCAGCACAGGAATAAGGTAGGGAAGAATTCTAAGGATCATTTTGACTGCCTCCAGAAGTTAGCTCAGATGGCAAATTGGATTTGGTGCTAGGTCTTTCCCTTTAGGTTTTACCCCAACAATGTTTTCATTAGTTTCGCTCACTCTCGAAATCAAGCATTTTACAGCAGGTTGGAGCAGCCTGTATCTCAGCACAGGAATAAGGTAGGGAAGACTTCTAAGGCTCATTTTGACTGCCTCCAGAAGTTAGATCAGATGGCAAATTGGATTTGGTGCTAGGTCTTTCCCTTTAGGTTTTACCCCAACAATGTTTTCATTAGTTTCGCTCACTCTCGAAATCAAGCATTTTACAGCAGGTTGGAGCAGCCTGTATCTCAGCACAGGAATAAGGTAGGGAAGAATTCTAAGGCTCATTTTGACTGCCTCCAGAAGTTAGATCAGATGGCAAATTGGATTTGGTGCTAGGTCTTTCCCTTTAGGTTTTACCCCAACAATGTTTTCATTAGTTTCGCTCACTCTCGAAATCAAGCATTTTACAGCAGGTTGGAGCAGCCTGTATCTCAGCACAGGAATAAGGTAGGGAAGAATTCTAAGGCTCATTTTGACTGCCTCCAGAAGTTAGATCAGATGGCAAATTGGATTTGGTGCTAGGTCTTTCCCTTTAGGTTTTACCCCAACAATGTTTTCATGAGTTTCGCTCACTCTCGAAATCAAGCATTTTACAGCAGGTTGGAGCAGCCTGTATCTCAGCACAGGAATAAGGTAGGGAAGAATTCTAAGGCTCATTTTGACTGCCTCCAGAAGTTAGATCAGATGGCAAATTGGATTTGGTGCTAGGTCTTTCCCTTTAGGTTTTACCCCAACAATGTTTTCATGAGTTTCGCTCACTCTCGAAATCAAGCATTTTACAGCAGGTTGGAGCAGCCTGTATCTCAGCACAGGAATAAGGTAGGGAAGAATTCTAAGGCTCATTTTGACTGCCTCCAGAAGTTAGATCAGATGGCAAATTGGATTTGGTGCTAGGTCTTTCCCTTTAGGTTTTACCCCAACAATGTTTTCATTAGTTTCGCTCACTCTCGAAATCAAGCATTTTACAGCAGGTTGGAGCAGCCTGTATCTCAGCACAGGAATAAGGTAGGGAAGAATTCTAAGGCTCATTTTGACTGCCTCCAGAAGTTAGATCAGATGGCAAATTGGATTTGGTGCTAGGTCTTTCCCTTTAGGTTTTACCCCAACAATGTTTTCATTAGTTTCGCTCACTCTCGAAATCAAGCATTTTACAGCAGGTTGGAGCAGCCTGTATCTCAGCACAGGAATAAGGTAGGGAAGAATTCTAAGGCTCATTTTGACTGCCTCCAGAAGTTAGATCAGATGGCAAATTGGATTTGGTGCTAGGTCTTTCCCTTTAGGTTTTACCCCAACAATGTTTTCATTAGTTTCGCTCACTCTCGAAATCAAGCATTTTACAGCAGGTTGGAGCAGCCTGTATCTCAGCACAGGAATAAGGCAGGGAAGAATTCTAAGGCTCATTTTGACTGCCTCCAGAAGTTAGATCAGATGGCAAATTGGATTTGGTGCTAGGTCTTTCCCTTTAGGTTTTACCCCAACAATGTTTTCATTAGTTTCGCTCACTCTCGAAATCAAGCATTTTACAGCAGGTTGGAGCAGCCTGTATCTCAGCACAGGAATAAGGTAGGGAAGAATTCTAAGGCTCATTTTGACTGCCTCCAGAAGTTAGCTCAGATGGCAAATTGGATTTGGTGCTAGGTCTTTCCCTTTAGGTTTTACCCCAACAATGTTTTCATTAGTTTCGCTCACTCTCGAAATCAAGCATTTTACAGCAGGTTGGAGCAGCCTGTATCTCAGCACAGGAATAAGGTAGGGAAGAATTCTAAGGCTCATTTTGACTGCCTCCAGAAGTTAGATCAGATGGCAAATTGGATTTGGTGCTAGGTCTTTCCCTTTAGGTTTTACCCCAACAATGTTTTCATTAGTTTCGCTCACTCTCGAAATCAAGCATTTTACAGCAGGTTGGAGCAGCCTGTATCTCAGCACAGGAATAAGGTAGGGAAGAATTCTAAGGATCATTTTGACTGCCTCCAGAAGTTAGATCAGATGGCAAATTGGATTTGGTGCTAGGTCTTTCCCTTTAGGTTTTACCCCAACAATGTTTTCATTAGTTTCGCTCACTCTCGAAATCAAGCATTTTACAGCAGGTTGGAGCAGCCTGTATCTCAGCACAGGAATAAGGTAGGGAAGAATTCTAAGGCTCATTTTGACTGCCTCCAGAAGTTAGATCAGATGGCAAATTGGATTTGGTGCTAGGTCTTTCCCTTTAGGTTTTACCCCAACAATGTTTTCATTAGTTTCGCTCACTCTCGAAATCAAGCATTTTACAGCAGGTTGGAGCAGCCTGTATCTCAGCACAGGAATAAGGCAGGGAAGAATTCTAAGGCTCATTTTGACTGCCTCCAGAAGTTAGATCAGATGGCAAATTGGATTTGGTGCTAGGTCTTTCCCTTTAGGTTTTACCCCAACAATGTTTTCATTAGTTTCGCTCACTCTCGAAATCAAGCATTTTACAGCAGGTTGGAGCAGCCTGTATCTCAGCACAGGAATAAGGTAGGGAAGAATTCTAAGGCTCATTTTGACTGCCTCCAGAAGTTAGCTCAGATGGCAAATTGGATTTGGTGCTAGGTCTTTCCCTTTAGGTTTTACCCCAACAATGTTTTCATTAGTTTCGCTCACTCTCGAAATCAAGCATTTTACAGCAGGTTGGAGCAGCCTGTATCTCAGCACAGGAATAAGGTAGGGAAGAATTCTAAGGCTCATTTTGACTGCCTCCAGAAGTTAGATCAGATGGCAAATTGGATTTGGTGCTAGGTCTTTCCCTTTAGGTTTTACCCCAACAATGTTTTCATTAGTTTCGCTCACTCTCGAAATCAAGCATTTTACAGCAGGTTGGAGCAGCCTGTATCTCAGCACAGGAATAAGGTAGGGAAGAATTCTAAGGATCATTTTGACTGCCTCCAGAAGTTAGATCAGATGGCAAATTGGATTTGGTGCTAGGTCTTTCCCTTTAGGTTTTACCCCAACAATGTTTTCATTAGTTTCACTCACTCTCGAAATCAAGCATTTTACAGCAGGTTGGAGCAGCCTGTATCTCAGCACAGGAATAAGGTAGGGAAGAATTCTAAGGCTCATTTTGACTGCCTCCAGAAGTTAGATCAGATGGCAAATTGGATTTGGTGCTAGGTCTTTCCCTTTAGGTTTTACCCCAACAATGTTTTCATTAGTTTCGCTCACTCTCGAAATCAAGCATTTTACAGCAGGTTGGAGCAGCCTGTATCTCAGCACAGGAATAAGGCAGGGAAGAATTCTAAGGATCATTTTGACTGCCTCCAGAAGTTAGATCAGATGGCAAATTGGATTTGGTGCTAGGTCTTTCCCTTTAGGTTTTACCCCCAACAATGTTTTCATTAGTTTCGCTCACTCTCGAAATCAAGCATTTTACAGCAGGTTGGAGCAGCCTGTATCTCAGCACAGGAATAAGGTAGGGAAGAATTCTAAGGATCATTTTGACTGCCTCCAGAAGTTAGCTCAGATGGCAAATTGGATTTGGTGCTAGGTCTTTCCCTTTAGGTTTTTACCCCAACAATGTTTTCATTAGTTTCGCTCACTCTCGAAATCAAGCATTTTACAGCAGGTTGGAGCAGCCTGTATCTCAGCACAGGAATAAGGTAGGGAAGAATTCTAAGGCTCATTTTGACTGCCTCCAGAAGTTAGATCAGATGGCAAATTGGATTTGGTGCTAGGTCTTTCCCTTTAGGTTTTACCCCAACAATGTTTTCATTAGTTTCGCTCACCTCTCGAAATCAAGCATTTTACAGCAGGTTGGAGCAGCCTGTATCTCAGCACAGGAATAAGGTAGGGAAGAATTCTAAGGATCATTTTGACTGCCTCCAGAAGTTAGATCAGATGGCAAATTGGATTTGGTGCTAGGTCTTTCCTTTAGGTTTTACCCCAACAATGTTTTCATTAGTTTCACTCACTCTCGAAATCAAGCATTTTACAGCAGGTTGGAGCAGCCTGTATCTCAGCACAGGAATAAGGTAGGGAAGAATTCTAAGGCTCATTTTGACTGCCTCCAGAAGTTAGATCAGATGGCAAATTGGATTTGGTGCTAGGTCCTTTCCCTTTAGGTTTTACCCCAACAATGTTTTCATTAGTTTCGCTCACTCTCGAAATCAAGCATTTTACAGCAGGTTGGAGCAGCCTGTATCTCAGCACAGGAATAAGGTAGGGAAGAATTCTAAGGCTCATTTTGACTGCCCTCCAGAAGTTAGATCAGATGGCAAATTGGATTTGGTGCTAGGTCTTTCCCTTTAGGTTTTACCCCAACAATGTTTTCATTAGTTTCGCTCACTCTCGAAATCAAGCATTTTACAGCAGGTTGGAGCAGCCTGTATCTCAGCACAGGAATAAGGCAGGGAAGAATTCTAAGGATCATTTTGACTGCCTCCAGAAGTTAGATCAGATGGCAAATTGGGATTTGGTGCTAGGTCTTTCCCTTTAGGTTTTACCCCAACAATGTTTTCATTAGTTTCGCTCACTCTCGAAATCAAGCATTTTACAGCAGGTTGGAGCAGCCTGTATCTCAGCACAGGAATAAGGTAGGGAAGAATTCTAAGGATCATTTTGACTGCCTCCAGAAGTTAGCTCAGATGGCAAATTGGATTTGGTGCTAGGTCTTTCCCTTTAGGTTTTACCCCAACAATGTTTTCATTAGTTTCGCTCACTCTCGAAATCAAGCATTTTACAGCAGGTTGGAGCAGCCTGTATCTCAGCACAGGAATAAGGTAGGGCAAGAATTCTAAGGCTCATTTTGACTGCCTCCAGAAGTTAGATCAGATGGCAAATTGGATTTGGTGCTAGGTCTTTCCCTTTAGGTTTTACCCCAACAATGTTTTCATTAGTTTCGCTCACTCTCGAAATCAAGCATTTTACAGCAGGTTGGAGCAGCCTGTATCTCAGCACAGGAATAAGGTAGGGAAGAATTCTAAGGATCATTTTGACTGCCTCCAGAAGTTAGATCAGATGGCAAATTGGATTTGGTGCTAGGTCTTTCCCTTTAGGTTTTACCCCAACAATGTTTTCCATTAGTTTCACTCACTCTCGAAATCAAGCATTTTACAGCAGGTTGGAGCAGCCTGTATCTCAGCACAGGAATAAGGTAGGGAAGAATTCTAAGGCTCATTTTGACTGCCTCCAGAAGTTAGATCAGATGGCAAATTGGATTTGGTGCTAGGTCTTTCCCTTAGGTTTTACCCCAACAATGTTTTCATTAGTTTCGCTCACTCTCGAAATCAAGCATTTTACAGCAGGTTGGAGCAGCCTGTATCTCAGCACAGGAATAAGGTAGGGAAGAATTCTAAGGCTCATTTTGACTGCCTCCAGAAGTTAGATCAGATGGCAAATTGGATTTGGTGCTAGGTCTTTCCCTTTAGGTTTTACCCCAACAATGTTTTCATTAGTTTCGCTCACTCTCGAAATCAAGCATTTTACAGCAGGTTGGAGCAGCCTGTATCTCAGCACAGGAATAAGGTAGGGAAGAATTCTAAGGCTCATTTTGACTGCCTCCAGAAGTTAGATCAGATGGCAAATTGGATTTGGTGCTAGGTCTTTCCCTTTAGGTTTTACCCCAACAATGTTTTCATTAGTTTCGCTCACTCTCGAAATCAAGCATTTTACAGCAGGTTGGAGCAGCCTGTATCTCAGCACAGGAATAAGGTAGGGAAGAATTCTAAGGCTCATTTTGACTGCCTCCAGAAGTTAGATCAGATGGCAAATTGGATTTGGTGCTAGGTCTTTCCCTTTAGGTTTTACCCCAACAATGTTTTCTATTAGTTTCGCTCACTCTCGAAATCAAGCATTTTACAGCAGGTTGGAGCAGCCTGTATCTCAGCACAGGAATAAGGTAGGGAAGAATTCTAAGGCTCATTTTGACTGCCTCCAGAAGTTAGATCAGATGGCAAATTGGATTTGGTGCTAGGTCTTTCCCTTTAGGTTTTACCCCAACAATGTTTTCATTAGTTTCGCTCACTCTCGAAATCAAGCATTTTACAGCAGGTTGGAGCAGCCTGTATCTCAGCACAGGAATAAGGTAGGGAAGAATTCTAAGGCTCATTTTGACTGCCTCCAGAAGTTAGATCAGATGGCAAATTGGATTTGGTGCTAGGTCTTTCCCTTTAGGTTTTACCCCAACAATGTTTTCATTAGTTTCGCTCACTCTCGAAATCAAGCATTTTACAGCAGGTTGGAGCAGCCTGTATCTCAGCACAGGAATAAGGCAGGGAAGAATTCTAAGGATCATTTTGACTGCCTCCAGAAGTTAGATCAGATGGCAAATTGGATTTGGTGCTAGGTCTTTCCCTTTAGGTTTTACCCCAACAATGTTTTCATTAGTTTCGCTCACTCTCGAAATCAAGCATTTTACAGCAGGTTGGAGCAGCCTGTATCTCAGCACAGGAATAAGGTAGGGAAGAATTCTAAGGCTCATTTTGACTGCCTCCAGAAGTTAGATCAGATGGCAAATTGGAATTTGGTGCTAGGTCTTTCCCTTTAGGTTTTACCCCAACAATGTTTTCATGAGTTTCGCTCACTCTCGAAATCAAGCATTTTTACAGCAGGTTGGAGCAGCCTGTATCTCAGCACAGGAATAAGGTAGGGAAGAATTCTAAGGCTCATTTTGACTGCCTCCAGAAGTTAGATCAGATGGCAAATTGGATTTGGTGCTAGGTCTTTCCCTTTAGGTTTTACCCCAACAATGTTTTCATTAGTTTCGCTCACTCTCGAAATCAAGCATTTTACAGCAGGTTGGAGCAGCCTGTATCTCAGCACAGGAATAAGGTAGGGAAGAATTCTAAGGATCATTTTGACTGCCTCCAGAAGTTAGATCAGATGGCAAATTGGATTTGGTGCTAGGTCTTTCCCTTTAGGTTTTACCCCAACAATGTTTTCATTAGTTTCGCTCACTCTCGAAATCAAGCATTTTACAGCAGGTTGGAGCAGCCTGTATCTCAGCACAGGAATAAGGTAGGGAAGAATTCTAAGGCTCATTTTGACTGCCTCCAGAAGTTAGATCAGATGGCAAATTGGATTTGGTGCTAGGTCTTTCCCTTTAGGTTTTACCCCAACAATGTTTTCATTAGTTTCGCTCACTCTCGAAATCAAGCATTTTACAGCAGGTTGGAGCAGCCTGTATCTCAGCACAGGAATAAGGCAGGGAAGAATTCTAAGGATCATTTTGACTGCCTCCAGAAGTTAGATCAGATGGCAAATTGGATTTGGTGCTAGGTCTTTCCCTTTAGGTTTTACCCCAACAATGTTTTCATTAGTTTCGCTCACTCTCGAAATCAAGCATTTTACAGCAGGTTGGAGCAGCCTGTATCTCAGCACAGGAATAAGGTAGGGAAGAATTCTAAGGATCATTTTGACTGCCTCCAGAAGTTAGATCAGATGGCAAATTGGATTTGGTGCTAGGTCTTTCCCTTTAGGTTTTTACCCCAACAATGTTTTCATTAGTTTCGCTCACTCTCGAAATCAAGCATTTTACAGCAGGTTGGAGCAGCCTGTATCTCAGCACAGGAATAAGGTAGGGAAGAATTCTAAGGCTCATTTTGACTGCCTCCAGAAGTTAGATCAGATGGCAAATTGGATTTGGTGCTAGGTCTTTCCCTTTAGGTTTTACCCCAACAATGTTTTCATTAGTTTCGCTCACTCTCGAAATCAAGCATTTTACAGCAGGTTGGAGCAGCCTGTATCTCAGCACAGGAATAAGGTAGGGAAGAATTCTAAGGATCATTTTGACTGCCTCCAGAAGTTAGATCAGATGGCAAATTGGATTTGGTGCTAGGTCTTTCCCTTTAGGTTTTACCCCAACAATGTTTTCATTAGTTTCGCTCACTCTCGAAATCAAGCATTTTACAGCAGGTTGGAGCAGCCTGTATCTCAGCACAGGAATAAGGTAGGGAAGAATTCTAAGGCTCATTTTGACTGCCTCCAGAAGTTAGATCAGATGGCAAATTGGATTTGGTGCTAGGTCTTTCCCTTTAGGTTTTACCCCCAACAATGTTTTCATTAGTTTCGCTCACTCTCGAAATCAAGCATTTTACAGCAGGTTGGAGCAGCCTGTATCTCAGCACAGGAATAAGGTAGGGAAGAATTCTAAGGCTCATTTTGACTGCCTCCAGAAGTTAGATCAGATGGCAAATTGGATTTGGTGCTAGGTCTTTCCCTTTAGGTTTTACCCCAACAATGTTTTCATTAGTTTCGCTCACTCTCGAAATCAAGCATTTTACAGCAGGTTGGAGCAGCCTGTATCTCAGCACAGGAATAAGGTAGGGAAGAATTCTAATGCTCATTTTGACTGCCTCCAGAAGTTAGATCAGATGGCAAATTGGATTTGGTGCTAGGTCTTTCCCTTTAGGTTTTACCCCAACAATGTTTTCATTAGTTTCGCTCACTCTCGAAATCAAGCATTTTACAGCAGGTTGGAGGCAGCCTGTATCTCAGCACAGGAATAAGGTAGGGAAGAATTCTAAGGATCATTTTGACTGCCTCCAGAAGTTAGATCAGATGGCAAATTGGATTTGGTGCTAGGTCTTTCCCTTTAGGTTTTACCCCAACAATGTTTTCATTAGTTTCGCTCACTCTCGAAATCAAGCATTTTACAGCAGGTTGGAGCAGCCTGTATCTCAGCACAGGAATAAGGTAGGGAAGAATTCTAAGGCTCATTTTGACTGCCTCCAGAAGTTAGATCAGATGGCAAATTGGATTTGGTGCTAGGTCTTTCCCTTTAGGTTTTACCCCAACAATGTTTTCATTAGTTTCGCTCACTCTCGAAATCAAGCATTTTACAGCAGGTTGGAGCAGCCTGTATCTCAGCACAGGAATAAGGTAGGGAAGAATTCTAAGGATCATTTTGACTGCCTCCAGAAGTTAGATCAGATGGCAAATTGGATTTGGTGCTAGGTCTTTCCCTTTAGGTTTTACCCCAACAATGTTTTCATTAGTTTCGCTCACTCTCGAAATCAAGCATTTTACAGCAGGTTGGAGCAGCCTGTATCTCAGCACAGGAATAAGGTAGGGAAGAATTCTAAGGCTCATTTTGACTGCCTCCAGAAGTTAGATCAGATGGCAAATTGGATTTGGTGCTAGGTCTTTCCCTTTAGGTTTTACCCCAACAATGTTTTCATTAGTTTCGCTCACTCTTGAAATCAAGCATTTTACAGCAGGTTGGAGCAGCCTGTATCTCAGCACAGGAATAAGGTAGGGAAGAATTCTAAGGCTCATTTTGACTGCCTCCAGAAGTTAGATCAGATGGCAAATTGGATTTGGTGCTAGGTCTTTCCCTTTAGGTTTTACCCCAACAATGTTTTCATTAGTTTCGCTCACTCTCGAAATCAAGCATTTTACAGCAGGTTGGAGCAGCCTGTATCTCAGCACAGGAATAAGGTAGGGAAGAATTCTAAGGCTCATTTTGACTGCCTCCAGAAGTTAGATCAGATGGCAAATTGGATTTGGTGCTAGGTCTTTCCTTTAGGTTTTACCCCAACAATGTTTTTCATTAGTTTCGCTCACTCTCGAAATCAAGCATTTTACAGCAGGTTGGAGCAGCCTGTATCTCAGCACAGGAATAAGGTAGGGAAGAATTCTAAGGATCATTTTGACTGCCTCCAGAAGTTAGATCAGATGGCAAATTGGATTTGGTGCTAGGTCTTTCCCTTTAGGTTTTACCCCAACAATGTTTTCATTAGTTTCGCTCACTCTCGAAATCAAGCATTTTACAGCAGGTTGGAGCAGCCTGTATCTCAGCACAGGAATAAGGTAGGGAAGAATTCTAAGGATCATTTTGACTGCCTCCAGAAGTTAGATCAGATGGCAAATTGGATTTGGTGCTAGGTCTTTCCCTTTAGGTTTTACCCCAACAATGTTTTCATTAGTTTTCGCTCACTCTCGAAATCAAGCATTTTACAGCAGGTTGGAGCAGCCTGTATCTCAGCACAGGAATAAGGTAGGGAAGAATTCTAAGGCTCATTTTGACTGCCTCCAGAAGTTAGATCAGATGGCAAATTGGAATTTGGTGCTAGGTCTTTTCCCTTTAGGTTTTTACCCCAACAATGTTTTCATTAGTTTCGCTCACTCTCGAAATCAAGGCATTTTACAGCAGGTTGGAGCAGCCCTGTATCTCAGCACAGGAATAAGGTAGGGAAGAATTCTAAGGCTCATTTTGACTGCCTCCAGAAGTTAGATCAGATGGCAAATTGGATTTGGTGCTAGGTCTTTCCCTTTAGGTTTTACCCCCAACAATGTTTTCATTAGTTTCGCTCACTCTCGAAATCAAGCATTTTACAGCAGGTTGGAGCAGCCTGTATCTCAGCACAGGAATAAGGTAGGGAAGAATTCTAAGGCTCATTTTGACTGCCTCCAGAAGTTAGATCAGATGGCAAATTGGATTTGGTGCTAGGTCTTTCCCTTTAGGTTTTTACCCCAACAATGTTTTCATTAGTTTCGCTCACTCTCGAAATCAAGCATTTTACAGCAGGTTGGAGCAGCCTGTATCTCAGCACAGGAATAAGGTAGGGAAGAATTCTAAGGCTCATTTTGACTGCCTCCAGAAGTTAGATCAGATGGCAAATTGGATTTGGTGCTAGGTCTTTCCCTTTAGGTTTTACCCCAACAATGTTTTCATTAGTTTCGCTCACTCTCGAAATCAAGCATTTTACAGCAGGTTGGAGCAGCCTGTATCTCAGCACAGGAATAAGGTAGGGAAGAATTCTAAGGCTCATTTTGACTGCCTCCAGAAGTTAGATCAGATGGCAAATTGGATTTGGTGCTAGGTCTTTCCCTTTAGGTTTTACCCCAACAATGTTTTCATTAGTTTCGCTCACTCTCGAAATCAAGCATTTTACAGCAGGTTGGAGCAGCCTGTATCTCAGCACAGGAATAAGGTAGGGAAGAATTCTAAGGCTCATTTTGACTGCCTCCAGAAGTTAGATCAGATGGCAAATTGGATTTGGTGCTAGGTCTTTCCCTTTAGGTTTTACCCCAACAATGTTTTCATTAGTTTCGCTCACTCTCGAAATCAAGCATTTTACAGCAGGTTGGAGCAGCCTGTATCTCAGCACAGGAATAAGGTAGGGAAGAATTCAAAGGCTCATTTTGACTGCCTCCAGAAGTTAGATCAGGCTAGGTCTTTCCCTTTAGGTTTTACCCCAACAATGTTTTCATTAGTTTCGCTCACTCTCGAAATCAAGCATTTTACAGCAGGTTGGAGCAGCCTGTATCTCAGCACAGGAATAAGGTAGGGAAGAATTCTAAGGCTCATTTTGACTGCCTCCAGAAGTTAGATCAGATGGCAAATTGGATTTGGTGCTAGGTCTTTCCCTTTAGGTTTTACCCCAACAATGTTTTCATTAGTTTCGCTCACTCTCGAAATCAAGCATTTTACAGCAGGTTGGAGCAGCCTGAATCTCAGCACAGGAATAAGGTAGGGAAGAATTCAAATGCTCATTTTGACTGCCTCCAGAAGTTAGATCAGATGGCAAATTGGATTTGGTGCTAGGTCTTTCCCTTTAGGTTTTACCCCAACAATGTTTTCATTAGTTTCGCTCACTCTCGAAATCAAGCATTTTACAGCAGGTTGGAGCAGCCTGTATCTCAGCACAGGAATAAGGTAGGGAAGAATTCTAAGGCTCATTTTGACTGCCTCCAGAAGTTAGATCAGATGGCAAATTGGATTTGGTGCTAGGTCTTTCCCTTTAGGTTTTACCCCAACAATGTTTTCATTAGTTTCGCTCACTCTCGAAATCAAGCATTTTACAGCAGGTTGGAGCAGCCTGTATCTCAGCACAGGAATAAGGTAGGGAAGAATTCTAAGGCTCATTTTGACTGCCTCCAGAAGTTAGATCAGATGGCAAATTGGATTTGGTTCTAGGTCTTTCCCTTTAGGTTTTACCCCAACAATGTTTTCATTAGTTTCGCTCACTCTCGAAATCAAGCATTTTACAGCAGGTTGGAGCAGCCTGTATCTCAGCACAGGAATAAGGTAGGGAAGAATTCTAAGGCTCATTTTGACTGCCTCCAGAAGTTAGATCAGATGGCAAATTGGATTTGGTGCTAGGTCTTTCCCTTTAGGTTTTACCCCAACAATGTTTTCATTAGTTTCGCTCACTCTCGAAATCAAGCATTTTACAGCAGGTTGGAGCAGCCTGTATCTCAGCACAGGAATAAGGTAGGGAAGAATTCTAAGGCTCATTTTGACTGCCTCCAGAAGTTAGATCAGATGGCAAATTGGATTTGGTGCTAGGTCTTTCCCTTTAGGTTTTACCCCAACAATGTTTTCATTAGTTTCGCTCACTCTCGAAATCAAGCATTTTACAGCAGGTTGGAGCAGCCTGTATCTCAGCACAGGAATAAGGTAGGGAAGAATTCTAAGGCTCATTTTGACTGCCTCCAGAAGTTAGATCAGATGGCAAATTGGATTTGGTGCTAGGTCTTTCCCTTTAGGTTTTACCCCAACAATGTTTTCATTAGTTGCGCTCACTCTCGAAATCAAGCATTTTACAGCAGGTTGGAGCAGCCTGTATCTCAGCACAGGAATAAGGTAGGGAAGAATTCTAAGGCTCATTTTGACTGCCTCCAGAAGTTAGATCAGATGGCAAATTGGATTTGGTGCTAGGTCTTTCCCTTTAGGTTTTACCCCAACAATGTTTTCATTAGTTTTGCTCACTCTCGAAATCAAGCATTTTACAGCAGGTTGGAGCAGCCTGTATCTCAGCACAGGAATAAGGTAGGGAAGAATTCTAAGGCTCATTTTGACTGCCTCCAGAAGTTAGATCAGATGGCAAATTGGATTTGGTGCTAGGTCTTTCCCTTTAGGTTTTACCCCAACAATGTTTTCATTAGTTTTGCTCACTCTCGAAATCAAGCATTTTACAGCAGGTTGGAGCAGCCTGTATCTCAGCACAGGAATAAGGTAGGGAAGAATTCTAAGGCTCATTTTGACTGCCTCCAGAAGTTAGATCA
>NW_027144442.1:0-37312 GCF_026170545.1 Melanerpes formicivorus | reverse complement strand
GGCTCCATAGGCCTCTAGAGAGGCTCCCACGGGCTGTACAGACTCTCCCATTGGCTCCATAGGCCACTATAGAGGCTCCCACGGGCTCTATAGACGCTCCCACTGGCTCCATAGGCCACTATGAAGGCTCCCACTAGCTCTATAAACGCTCCCATTGGCTCCATAGGCCTCTAGAGAGGTTCCCACAGGCTCTATAGACGCTCTCATTGGCTCCATAGGCCTCTAGAGAGGCTCCCACGGGCTCTATAGACGCTCCCATTGGCTCCATAGGCCTCTAGAGAGTCTCCCATGGGCTCTATAGATGCTCCCATTGGCTCCATAGGCCACTACAGAGGCTCCCACGGGCTCTATAGACGCTCCCATTGGCTCCATCGGCCACTATAGAGGCAACCACGGGCTCTATAGACGCTCCCTTTGGCTCCATAGGCCTCTAGAGAGGCTCCCACGGGCTCTATAGACGCTCCCATTGGCTCCATAGGCAAATAGAGAGGCTCCCACGGGCTCTATAGACGCTCCCATTGGCTCCATACTCCTCGGGGGAGGCTCCCACAGGCTCTATAGACGCTCCCATTGGCTCCATAGGCCACTATAAAGGCTCCCACAGGCTCTATAGACGCTCCCATTGGCTCCATAGGCCACAATAAAGGCTCCCACGGGCTCTATAGACGCTCCCAGTGGCTCCATAGGCCTCTAGAGAGTCTCTCACGGGCTCTATAGATGCTCTCTTTGGCTCCATCGGCCTCTAGAGAGGCACCCACGGGCTCTAGAGACGCTCCCTTTGGCTCCATAGGCGTCTAGAGAGGCTCCCACGGGCTCTATAGACGCTCCCATTGGCTCCATAGGCCTCTAGAGAGTCTCCCATGGGCTCTATAGACGCTCCCATTGGCTCCAGAAGCCACTACAGAGGCTCCCACGGGCTCTATAGACGCTCCAACTGGTTCCATAGGCCTCTAGAGAGGCTCCCACGGGCTCTATAGACGCTCACATTGGCTCCATAGGCCTCCAGAGAGGCTCCCACGGGCTCTATAGACGCTCCCATTGGCTTCATAGGCCTCTAGAGAGGCTCCCACGGGCTCTATAGACGCTCCCTTTGGCTCCATAGGCCTCTAGAGAGGCTCCCACGGGCTCTATAGACGCTCCCATTGGCTCCATAGGCCGCTATAGAGGCTCCCACGGGCTCTATAGACGCTCCCATTGGCTCCAGAGGCCTCTAGAGAGGCTCCCACGGGCTCTATAGATGCTCCCTTTGGATCCATAGGCCTCTAGAGAGGCTCCCACGGGATCTAGAGACGCTCCCTTTGGCTCCATCGGCCACTAGAGAGGCTCCCACGGGCTCTATAGACGCTCCCAGTGGTTCCATAGGCCACTATAGAGGCTCCCACGGGCTCTATAGACGCTCCCATTGGCTCCATAGGCCTCTAGAGAGGCTCCCACGGGCTCTATAGACGCTCCCATTGGCTCCATAGGCCACTAGAGAGGCTCCCACGGGCTCTATAGACGCTCCCATTGGCTCCATAGGCCACTATAGAGGCTCCCATGAGCTCAATAGATACTCCCATTGGCTCCATGGGCCACTATAGAGGCCCCCAAGGGCTCTATAGTCACTCCCATTGGCTCCCTAGACGACTAGAGAGGCTCCTACGGGCTCTATAGACGCTCCCATTGGCTCCATAGGCCACTATAGAGGCTCCCATGAGCTCTATAGACGCTCCAACTGGTTCCATAGGCCACTATAGAGGTTCCCACGGGCTCCATAGTCGCTCCCATTGGCTCCCTAGGCGACTAGAGAGGCTCCTACGGGCTCTATAGACGCTCCCATTGGCTCCATGGGCCACTATAGAGGCTCCCACGGGCTCTATAGACGCTCCCATTGGCTCCATAGGCCACTATAGAGGTTCCCACGGGCTCTATAGACGCTCCCATTGGCTCCATAGGCCACTAGAGAGGCTTCCATGAGCCCAATAGATACTCCCATTGGCTCCATGGGCCACTATAGAGGTTCCCAAGGGCTCTATAGTCGCTCCCATTGGCTCCCTAGGCGACTAGAGAGGCTCCTACGGGCTCTATAGACGCTCCCATTGGCTCCATAGGCCACTATAGAGGCTCCCACGGGTTCTATAGACGCTCCCATTGGCTCCATAGGCCACTATAGAGGCTCCCACGGGCTCTATAGATGCTCCCATTGGCTCCATAGGCCACTATAGAGGCTCCCATGAGCTCTATAGACGCTCCAACTGGTTCCATAGGCCACTAGAGAGGCTCCCACGGGCTCTATAGACGCTCCCATTGGCTCCATAGGCCACTAGACAGGCTCCCACGGTCTCTATAGATGCTCCCATTGGCTCCATAGGCCACTAGAGAGGCTCCCACGGGCTCTATAGATGCTCACTTTCACTCCATAGTCCTCTGGAGAGGCTCCCACGGGCTCTATAGACGCTCCCATTGGCTCCATAGGCCTCTAGAGAGGCTCCCACGGGCTCTATAGACGCTCCCATTGGCTCCATAGGCCACTATAGAGGCTCCCATGGGCTCTATAGACGCTCCCATTGGCTCCATAGGCCACTATAGAGGCTCCCATGAGCTCTATAGATGCTCCCATTGGCTCCATAGGACACTAGAGAGGCTCCCACCGGCTCTATAGTCGCTCCCATTGGCTCCATAGGCCTCTAGAGAGGCTCCCAGGGGCTCTATAGACGCTCCCATTGGCTCCAGAAGCCACTACAGAGGCTCCCACGGGCTCTATAGACGCTCCAACTGGTTCCATAGGCCTCTAGAGAGGCTCCCACGGGCTCTATAGACGCTCACATTGGCTCCATAGGCCTCCAGAGAGGCTCCCACGGGCTCTATAGACGCTCCCAGTGGTTCCATAGGCCACTATGGAGGCTCCCACGGGCTCTATAGACGCTCCCATTGGCTCCATAGGCCTCTAGAGAGGCTCCCACGGGCTCTATAGACGCTCCCATTGGCTCCATAGGCCACTAGAGAGGCTCCCACGGGCTCTATAGACGCTCCCATTGGCTCCATAGGCCACTATAGAGGCTCCCATGAGCTCAATAGATACTCCCATTGGCTCCATGGGCCACTATAGAGGCTCCCAAGGGCTCTATAGTCGCTCCCATTGGCTCCCTAGGCGACTAGAGAGGCTCCTACGGGCTGTATAGACGCTCCCATTGGCTCCATAGGCCTCTAGAGAGGCTCTCACGGGCTCTATAGATGCTCCCTTTGGCTCCATAGGTGTCTAGAGAGGCTCCCACGGGCTCTATAGACGCTCCCACTGGCTCCATAAGCCACTATAGAGGCTCCCACGGGCTCTATAGACGCTCCCATTGGCTCCATAGGCCACTATGAAGGCTCCCACTAGCTCTATAGATGCTCCCATTGGCTCCATAGGCCTCTAGAGAGGCTCCCACGGGCTCTATAGACACTCCCATTGGCTCCATAGACCACTAGAGAGGCTCCTACGGGCTCTATAGATGCTCCCATTGGCTCCATGGGCTACTATAGAGGCACCCATGGGCTCCATAGACGCTCTATTTGGCTCCATAGGCCTCTAGAGAGGCTCCCACGGGCTCTATAGACGCTCTCATTGGCTCCATAGGCCTCTAGAGAGGCTCCCACGGGCTCTATAGACGCTCCCATTGGCTTCATAGGCCACTATAGAGGCTCCCACGGGCTCTATAGACGCTCCCATTGGCTCCATAGGCCACTAGAGAGGCTCCCACGGACTCTATAGACGCTCCCATTGGCTCCATCGGCCACTATAGAGGCTCCCACGGGCTCTATAGACGCTCCCTTTGGCCCCATAGGCCTCTAGAGAGGCTCCCACGGGCTCTATAGACGCTCCCATTGGCTCCATAGGCCACTAGAGAGGCTCCCACGGGCTCTATAGACGCTCCCATTGGCACCATAGGCCACTATAAAGGCTCCCACGGGCTCTATAGACGCTCCCCTTGGCTCCATAGGCCACTATAGAGGCTCCCACGGGCTCTATAGACGCTCCCTTTGGCTCCATAGTCCTCTAGGGAGGCTCCCACAGGCTCTATACACGCTCCCATTGGCTCCATAGGCCACTATAAAGGCTCCCACGGGCTCTATAGACGCTCCCATTGGCTCCAGAGGCCTCTACAGAGGCTCCCACGGGCTCTATAGATGCTCCCTTTGGCTCCATAGGCCTCTAGAGAGGCTCCCACGGGATCTAGAGACGCTCCCACTGGTTCCATTGGCCACTATAGAGGCTCCCACGGGCTCTATAGACGCTCACATTGGCTCCATAGGCCACTAGAGAGGCTCCCACTAGCTCTATAGACGCTCCAACTGGTTCCATAGGCCACTAGAGAGGCTCCCACGGGCTCTATAGACACTCCCATTCGCTCCATAGGCCTCTAGAGAGGCTCCCACGGGCTCTGTAGATGCTCCCATTGGCTCCATAGGCCAGTATAGAGGCTCCCACGGGCTCTATAGACGCTCCCATTGGCTCCATAGGCCTCTAGAGAGGCTCCCACGGGCTCTCTAGACGCTCCCATTGGCTCCATAGGCCTCTAGAGAGGCTCCCACGGGCTCTATAGACGCTCCCATTGGCTCCATAGGCCAGTATAGAGGCTCTCATGAGCTCTATAGATGCTCCCTTTGGCTCCATGGGCCACTATAGAGGCTCCCACGGGCTCTATAGTCGCTCCCATTGGCTCCATAGGCCACTAGAGAGGCTCCTACGGGCTCTATAGACGCTCCCATTGGCTCCATGGGCCACTAGAGAGGCTCCCAGGGGCTCTATAGACGCTCCCACTGGCTCCATAGGCCTCTAGAGAGGCTCCCACGGGCTGTACAGACTCTCCCATTGGCTCCATAGGCCACTATAGAGGCTCCCACGGGCTCTATAGACGCTCCCACTGGCTCCATTGGCCACTATGAAGGCTCCCACTAGCTCTATAAACGCTCCCATTGGCTCCATAGGCCTCTAGAGAGGTTCCCACAGGCTCTATAGACGCTCTCATTGGCTCCATAGGCCTCTAGAGAGGCTCCCACGGGCTCTATAGACGCTCCCATTGGCTCCATAGGCCACTAGAGAGGCTCCCACGGGCTCTATAGACGCTCCCATTGGCTCCATAGGCCACTATAGAGGCTCCCATGAGCTCAATAGATACTCCCATTGGCTCCATGGGCCACTATAGAGGCCCCCAAGGGCTCTATAGTCACTCCCATTGGCTCCCTAGACGACTAGAGAGGCTCCTACGGGCTCTATAGACGCTCCCATTGGCTCCATAGGCCACTATAGAGGCTCCCATGAGCTCTATAGACGCTCCAACTGGTTCCATAGGCCACTATAGAGGTTCCCACGGGCTCCATAGTCGCTCCCATTGGCTCCCTAGGCGACTAGAGAGGCTCCTACGGGCTCTATAGACGCTCCCATTGGCTCCATGGGCCACTATAGAGGCTCCCACGGGCTCTATAGACGCTCCCATTGGCTCCATAGGCCACTATAGAGGTTCCCACGGGCTCTATAGACGCTCCCATTGGCTCCATAGGCCACTAGAGAGGCTTCCATGAGCCCAATAGATACTCCCATTGGCTCCATGGGCCACTATAGAGGTTCCCAAGGGCTCTATAGTCGCTCCCATTGGCTCCCTAGGCGACTAGAGAGGCTCCTACGGGCTCTATAGACGCTCCCATTGGCTCCATAGGCCACTATAGAGGCTCCCACGGGTTCTATAGACGCTCCCATTGGCTCCATAGGCCACTATAGAGGCTCCCACGGGCTCTATAGATGCTCCCATTGGCTCCATAGGCCACTATAGAGGCTCCCATGAGCTCTATAGACGCTCCAACTGGTTCCATAGGCCACTAGAGAGGCTCCCACGGGCTCTATAGACGCTCCCATTGGCTCCATAGGCCACTAGACAGGCTCCCACGGTCTCTATAGATGCTCCCATTGGCTCCATAGGCCACTAGAGAGGCTCCCACGGGCTCTATAGATGCTCACTTTCACTCCATAGTCCTCTGGAGAGGCTCCCACGGGCTCTATAGACGCTCCCATTGGCTCCATAGGCCTCTAGAGAGGCTCCCACGGGCTCTATAGACGCTCCCATTGGCTCCATAGGCCACTATAGAGGCTCCCATGGGCTCTATAGACGCTCCCATTGGCTCCATAGGCCACTATAGAGGCTCCCATGAGCTCTATAGATGCTCCCATTGGCTCCATAGGACACTAGAGAGGCTCCCACCGGCTCTATAGTCGCTCCCATTGGCTCCATAGGCCTCTAGAGAGGCTCCCAGGGGCTCTATAGACGCTCCCATTGGCTCCAGAAGCCACTACAGAGGCTCCCACGGGCTCTATAGACGCTCCAACTGGTTCCATAGGCCTCTAGAGAGGCTCCCACGGGCTCTATAGACGCTCACATTGGCTCCATAGGCCTCCAGAGAGGCTCCCACGGGCTCTATAGACGCTCCCAGTGGTTCCATAGGCCACTATGGAGGCTCCCACGGGCTCTATAGACGCTCCCATTGGCTCCATAGGCCTCTAGAGAGGCTCCCACGGGCTCTATAGACGCTCCCATTGGCTCCATAGGCCACTAGAGAGGCTCCCACGGGCTCTATAGACGCTCCCATTGGCTCCATAGGCCACTATAGAGGCTCCCATGAGCTCAATAGATACTCCCATTGGCTCCATGGGCCACTATAGAGGCTCCCAAGGGCTCTATAGTCGCTCCCATTGGCTCCCTAGGCGACTAGAGAGGCTCCTACGGGCTGTATAGACGCTCCCATTGGCTCCATAGGCCTCTAGAGAGGCTCTCACGGGCTCTATAGATGCTCCCTTTGGCTCCATAGGTGTCTAGAGAGGCTCCCACGGGCTCTATAGACGCTCCCACTGGCTCCATAAGCCACTATAGAGGCTCCCACGGGCTCTATAGACGCTCCCATTGGCTCCATAGGCCACTATGAAGGCTCCCACTAGCTCTATAGATGCTCCCATTGGCTCCATAGGCCTCTAGAGAGGCTCCCACGGGCTCTATAGACACTCCCATTGGCTCCATAGACCACTAGAGAGGCTCCTACGGGCTCTATAGATGCTCCCATTGGCTCCATGGGCTACTATAGAGGCACCCATGGGCTCCATAGACGCTCTATTTGGCTCCATAGGCCTCTAGAGAGGCTCCCACGGGCTCTATAGACGCTCTCATTGGCTCCATAGGCCTCTAGAGAGGCTCCCACGGGCTCTATAGACGCTCCCATTGGCTTCATAGGCCACTATAGAGGCTCCCACGGGCTCTATAGACGCTCCCATTGGCTCCATAGGCCACTAGAGAGGCTCCCACGGACTCTATAGACGCTCCCATTGGCTCCATCGGCCACTATAGAGGCTCCACGGGCTCTATAGACGCTCCCTTTGGCCCCATAGGCCTCTAGAGAGGCTCCCACGGGCTCTATAGACGCTCCCATTGGCTCCATAGGCCACTAGAGAGGCTCCCACGGGCTCTATAGACGCTCCCATTGGCACCATAGGCCACTATAAAGGCTCCCACGGGCTCTATAGACGCTCCCCTTGGCTCCATAGGCCACTATAGAGGCTCCCACGGGCTCTATAGACGCTCCCTTTGGCTCCATAGTCCTCTAGGGAGGCTCCCACAGGCTCTATACACGCTCCCATTGGCTCCATAGGCCACTATAAAGGCTCCCACGGGCTCTATAGACGCTCCCATTGGCTCCAGAGGCCTCTACAGAGGCTCCCACGGGCTCTATAGATGCTCCCTTTGGGCTCCATAGGCCTCTAGAGAGGCTCCCACGGGATCTAGAGACGCTCCCACTGGTTCCATTGGCCACTATAGAGGCTCCCCCACGGGCTCTATAGACGCTCACATTGGCTCCATAGGCCACTAGAGAGGCTCCCACTAGCTCTATAGACGCTCCAACTGGTTCCATAGGCCACTAGAGAGGCTCCCACGGGCTCTATAGACACTCCCAATTCGCTCCATAGGCCTCTAGAGAGGCTCCCACGGGCTCTGTAGATGCTCCCATTGGCTCCATAGGCCAGTATAGAGTCTCCCACGGGCTCTATAGACGCTCCCATTGGCTCCATAGGCCTCTAGAGAGGCTCCCACGGGCTCTCTAGACGCTCCCATTGGCTCCATAGGCCTCTAGAGAGGCTCCCACGGGCTCTATAGACGCTCCCATTGGCTCCATAGGCCAGTATAGAGGCTCTCATGAGCTCTATAGATGCTCCCTTTGGCTCCATGGGCCACTATAGAGGCTCCCACGGGCTCTATAGTCGCTCCCATTGGCTCCATAGGCCACTAGAGAGGCTCCTACGGGCTCTATAGACGCTCCCATTGGCTCCATGGGCCACTAGAGAGGCTCCCAGGGGCTCTATAGACGCTCCCACTGGCTCCATAGGCCTCTAGAGAGGCTCCCACGGGCTGTACAGACTCTCCCATTGGCTCCATAGGCCACTATAGAGGCTCCCACGGGCTCTATAGACGCTCCCACTGGCTCCATTGGCCACTATGAAGGCTCCCACTAGCTCTATAAACGCTCCCATTGGCTCCATAGGCCTCTAGAGAGGTTCCCACAGGCTCTATAGACGCTCTCATTGGCTCCATAGGCCTCTAGAGAGGCTCCCACGGGCTCTATAGACGCTCCCATTGGCTCCATAGGCCTCTAGAGAGTCTCCCATGGGCTCTATAGACGCTCTCATTGGCTCCATAGGCCACTACAGAGGCTCCCACGGGCTCTATAGACGCTCCCATTGGCTCCATCGGCCACTATAGAGGCAACCACGGGCTCTATAGACGCTCCCTTTGGCTCCATAGGCCTCTAGAGAGGCTCCCACGGGCTCTATAGACGCTCCCATTGGCTCCATAGGCCACTAGAGAGGCTCCCACGGGCTCTATAGACGCTCCCATTGGCTCCATACTCCTCGAGGGAGGCTCCCACAGGCTCTATAGACGCTCCCATTGGCTCCATAGGCCACTATAAAGGCTCCCACGGGCTCTATAGACGCTCCCATTGGCTCCATAGGCCACTATAAAGGCTCCCACGGGCTCTATAGACGCTCCCAGTGGCTCCATAGGCCTCTAGAGAGGCTCTCACGGGCTCTATAGATGCTCCCATTGGCTCCATGGGCTACTATAGAGGCACCCATGGGCTCCATAGACGCTCTATTTGGCTCCATAGGCCTCTAGAGAGGCTCCCACGGGCTCTATAGACGCTCTCATTGGCTCCATAGGCCTCTAGAGAGGCTCCCACGGGCTCTATAGACGCTCCCATTGGCTTCATAGGCCACTATAGAGGCTCCCACGGGCTCTATAGACGCTCCCATTGGCTCCATAGGCCACTAGAGAGGCTCCCACGGACTCTATAGACGCTCCCATTGGCTCCATCGGCCACTATAGAGGCTCCCACGGGCTCTATAGACGCTCCCTTTGGCCCCATAGGCCTCTAGAGAGGCTCCCACGGGCTCTATAGACGCTCCCATTGGCTCCATAGGCCACTAGAGAGGCTCCCACGGGCTCTATAGACGCTCCCATTGGCACCATAGGCCACTATAAAGGCTCCCACGGGCTCTATAGACGCTCCCCTTGGCTCCATAGGCCACTATAGAGGCTCCCACGGGCTCTATAGACGCTCCCTTTGGCTCCATAGTCCTCTAGGGAGGCTCCCACAGGCTCTATACACGCTCCCATTGGCTCCATAGGCCACTATAAAGGCTCCCACGGGCTCTATAGACGCTCCCATTGGCTCCAGAGGCCTCTACAGAGGCTCCCACGGGCTCTATAGATGCTCCCTTTGGCTCCATAGGCCTCTAGAGAGGCTCCCACGGGATCTAGAGACGCTCCCACTGGTTCCATTGGCCACTATAGAGGCTCCCACGGGCTCTATAGACGCTCACATTGGCTCCATAGGCCACTAGAGAGGCTCCCACTAGCTCTATAGACGCTCCAACTGGTTCCATAGGCCACTAGAGAGGCTCCCACGGGCTCTATAGACACTCCCATTCGCTCCATAGGCCTCTAGAGAGGCTCCCACGGGCTCTGTAGATGCTCCCATTGGCTCCATAGGCCAGTATAGAGGCTCCCACGGGCTCTATAGACGCTCCCATTGGCTCCATAGGCCTCTAGAGAGGCTCCCACGGGCTCTCTAGACGCTCCCATTGGCTCCATAGGCCTCTAGAGAGGCTCCCACGGGCTCTATAGACGCTCCCATTGGCTCCATAGGCCAGTATAGAGGCTCCCATGAGCTCTATAGATGCTCCCTTTGGCTCCATGGGCCACTATAGAGGCTCCCACGGGCTCTATAGTCGCTCCCATTGGCTCCATAGGCCACTAGAGAGGCTCCTACGGGCTCTATAGACGCTCCCATTGGCTCCATGGGCCACTAGAGAGGCTCCCAGGGGCTCTATAGACGCTCCCACTGGCTCCATAGGCCTCTAGAGAGGCTCCCACGGGCTGTACAGACTCTCCCATTGGCTCCATAGGCCACTATAGAGGCTCCCACGGGCTCTATAGACGCTCCCACTGGCTCCATAGGCCACTATGAAGGCTCCCACTAGCTCTATAAACGCTCCCATTGGCTCCATAGGCCTCTAGAGAGGTTCCCACAGGCTCTATAGACGCTCTCATTGGCTCCATAGGCCTCTAGAGAGGCTCCCACGGGCTCTATAGACGCTCCCATTGGCTCCATAGGCCTCTAGAGAGTCTCCCATGGGCTCTATAGACGCTCTCATTGGCTCCATAGGCCACTACAGAGGCTCCCACGGGCTCTATAGACGCTCCCATTGGCTCCATCGGCCACTATAGAGGCAACCACGGGCTCTATAGACGCTCCCTTTGGCTCCATAGGCCTCTAGAGAGGCTCCCACGGGCTCTATAGACGCTCCCATTGGCTCCATAGGCCACTAGAGAGGCTCCCACGGGCTCTATAGACGCTCCCATTGGCTCCATACTCCTCGAGGGAGGCTCCCACAGGCTCTATAGACGCTCCCATTGGCTCCATAGGCCACTATAAAGGCTCCCACGGGCTCTATAGACGCTCCCATTGGCTCCATAGGCCACTATAAAGGCTCCCACGGGCTCTATAGACGCTCCCAGTGGCTCCATAGGCCTCTAGAGAGGCTCTCACGGGCTCTATAGATGCTCTCTTTGGCTCCATCGGCCTCTAGAGAGGCACCCACGGGCTCTAGAGACGCTCCCTTTGGCTCCATAGGCCTCTAGAGAGGCTCCCACGGGCTCTATAGACGCTCCCATTGGCTCCATAGGCCTCTAGAGAGTCTCCCATGGGCTCTATAGACGCTCCCATTGGCTCCAGAAGCCACTACAGAGGCTCCCACGGGCTCTATAGACGCTCCAACTGGTTCCATAGGCCTCTAGAGAGGCTCCCACGGGCTCTATAGACGCTCACATTGGCTCCATAGGCCTCCAGAGAGGCTCCCACGGGCTCTATAGACGCTCCCATTGGCTTCATAGGCCTCTAGAGAGGCTCCCACGGGCTCTATAGACGCTCCCATTGGCTCCATAGGCCTCTAGAGAGGCTCCCACGGGCTCTATAGACGCTCCCATTGGCTCCATAGGCCACTAGAGAGGCTCCCACGGGCTGTATAGACGCTCCCACTGGTTCCATAGGCCACTATAGAGGCTCCCACGGGCTCTATAGACGCTCCCATTGGCTCCATAGGCCACTATGAAGGCTCCCACTAGCTCTATAGACGCTCCCTTTGGCTCCATAGGCCTCCAGAGAGGCTCCCACGGGCTCTATAGACGCTCCCATTGGCTCCATAGGCCTCTAGAGAGTCTCCCAAGGGCTCTATAGACGCTCCCATTGGCTCCATAGGCCACTAGAGAGGCTCCCACAGGCTCTATAGACGCTCCCATTGGCTCCATAGGCCACTAGAGAGGCTCCCACGGGCTCTATAGATGCTCCCTTTGGCTCCATAGGCCACTATAGAGGCTCCCACGGGCTCTATAGATGGTCCCATTGGCTCCATAGGCCACTATAGAGGCTCCCATGAGCTCTATAGATGCTCCCATTGGCTCCTTGGGCCACTATAGAGGCTCCCACGGGCTCTATAGTCGCTCCCATTGGCTCCATAGGCCACTAGACAGGCTCCCACGGGCTCTATAGATGCTCCCATTGGCTCCATAGGGCTCTAGAGAGGCTCCCACGGGCTCTATAGACGCTCCCATTGGCTCCATAGGCCACTATAGAGGCTCCCACGGGCTCTATAGACGCTCCCTTTGGCTCCATAGGCCTCTACAGAGGCTCCCACGGGCTCTATAGACGCTCCCTTTGGCTCCATAGGCCTCTACAGAGGCTCCCGCGGGCTCTATAGACGCTCCCATTGGCTCCAGAGGCCTCTAGAGAGGCTCCCACGGGCTCTATAGATGCTCCCTTTGGATCCATAGGCCTCTAGAGAGGCTCCCACGGGATCTAGAGACGCTCCCTTTGGCTCCATCGGCCACTAGAGAGGCTCCCACGGGCTCTATAGACGCTCCCAGTGGTTCCATAGGCCACTATAGAGGCTCCCACGGGCTCTATAGACGCTCCCATTGGCTCCATAGGCCTCTAGAGAGGCTCCCACGGGCTCTATAGACGCTCCCATTGGCTCCATAGGCCACTAGAGAGGCTCCCACGGGCTCTATAGACGCTCCCATTGGCTCCATAGGCCACTATAGAGGCTCCCATGAGCTCAATAGATACTCCCTTTGGCTCCATGGGCCACTATAGAGGCTCCCAAGGGCTCTATAGTCGCTCCCATTGGCTCCCTAGGCGACTAGAGAGGCTCCTACGGGCTCTATAGACGCTCCCATTGGCTCCATGGGCCACTATAGAGGCTCCCACGGGCTATATAGACGCTCCCATTGGCTCCATAGGCCACTATAGAGGCTCCCACGGGCTCTATAGACACTCCCATTGGCTCCATAGGCCACTAGAGAGGCTCCCACGGCCTCTATAGACGCTCTCATTGGCTTCATAGGCCACTATTTAGAGGCTCCCACTAGCTCTATAGACGCTCCCATTGGCTCCATAGGCCACTAGACAGGCTCCCACGGGCTCTATAGATGCTCCCATTGGCTCCATAGGCCACTAGAGAGGCTCCCACGGGCTCTATAGATGCTCACTTTCACTCCATAGTCCTCTGGAGAGGCTCCCACGGGCTCTATAGATGCTCCCATTGGCTCCATAGGCCACTATAGAGGCTCCCATGAGCTCTATAGATGCTCCCATTGGCTCCATAGGCCACTATAGAGGCTCCCACGTGCTCTATAGATGCTCCCATTGGCTCCATAGGCCACTAGAGAGGCTCCCACGGGCTCTATAGACGCTCCTTTTCACTCCATAGTCCTCTAGAGAGGCTCCCACGGGCTCTATAGACGCTCCCATTGGCTCCATAGGCCTCTAGAGAGGCTCCCACGGGCTCTATAGACGCTCCCATTGGCTCCATAGGCCACTATAGAGGCTCCCACGGGCTCTATAGACGCTCCCATTGGCTCCATATTCCACTATACAGGCTCCCACGGGCTCTATAGACGCTCCCATTGGCTCCATAGGCCACTAGAGAGGCTCCCACGGGCTCTGTAGACGCTCCCATTGGCTCTATAGGGCTCTAGAGAGGCTCCCACGGGCTCTATAGACGCTCCCATTGGCTCCAGAGGCCTCTAGAGAGGCTCCCACGGGCTCTATAGACGCTCCCATTGGCTCCATAGGCCTCTAGAGAGGCTCCCACGGGCTCTATAGATGCTCCCATTGGCTCCATAGGCCACTATAGAGGCTCCCACGGGGTCTAGAGACGCTCCCATTGGCTCCATAGGCCTCTAGAGAGGCTCCCACGGGCTCTATAGACGCTCCCTTTGGCTCCATAGGCCTCTAGAGAGGCTCCCACGGGCTCTATAGATGCTCCCATTGGCTCCATAGGCCTCTAGAGAGGCTCCCACGGGCTCTATAGACGCTCCCTTTGGCTCCATAGGCCTCTAGAGAGGCTCCCACGGGCTCTATAGATGCTCCCATTGGCTCCAGAGGCCTCTAGAGAGGCTCCCACGGGCTCTATAGATGCTCCCATTGGCTCCATAGGCCACTAGAGAGGCTCCCACGGGCTCTAGAGACGCTCCCATTGGCTCCATAGGCCACTAGAGAGGCTCCCACGGGCTCTATAGACGCTCCCATTGGCTCCATAGGCCACTAGAGAGGCTCCCACGGGCTCTATAGACGCTCCTATTGGCTCCATAGGCGTCTAGAGGGGGTCTCTGGCCATGGCAGGGGGATTGTAGCTGGATGATCCTTGGAGTCCCTTGAAACCGTAACAATTCTGTGATTCTACTTAGAAAGTCAATAGGGTTTAACGTGTCATAGCTAGGGAAACGAAATATTTCCTAGATATGGTAAAGCTGTTTATCATGTGCGGGCTTGGAGCGTCACCCCTCTGCGGTCTGCCTCATAGCTGCCGCTCCCCGCGAGTATTTCTAGTGCCCGCGGAGAGCGAGACCTGAGAAGGAGCTCCCTCCCTTCCTCCCTCCCACGCCACGGCGCGCTTTGGCCACAGCCGCGGCTCCGGCTGCCCTTTTCGGGCGGTGGAAAAATCCAGCTGCTGTCACGAGATGATTCACCCGTCTTGCCGCTGGCCGAGGAGGCCGCCAGCAGGCGTATATCCTTACTAACAGCACTGCTCCGGCGCCTGTGCAGACACTCACCCACGCAAAATGCAAGGCGGAGCGCAGCCAACTGAACCCGAGCGAACCGACCGCCAGACGCCGGGGGGCGGGGGGGGAGCTGCCCGAGAAGGAGGAGCCTCCACCTGACCCCGCCCATCTCCGGACAGACCCCGCCCATCTCCGGAGCAGACCCCGCCTCCGAGTCCGCCCCCTCCCTCAGGGCCCCTCCCCTTCGCCGCGCCGGGGCGGGGCCTCCTGCCGCCGTCGCGTCCACCACTCCCATTGGCGGCGGGGCGGAGCGCGTGACCGATCGGCGCCTGACGTAGGAGGAAGGAGACGCCATTAGGGGCAGCGGGGCCGTCGGTGGCTGTTACGTTGTGGCTGCTGGTGTCTTCTCCCCGAGCGTAACCCCCCAGGGAGTTTCGGCGGTACCTTCCCCTCTCGTCTCCTCTCCTTCTCGTTCCCGCCCCGCGAGTTCCCCTTTCGCTCTCCCGCGGGTCCCCGTCCCGGTGGGCGGCGGCGCCCCGCGGCCGCGGTGCGGACCGTTGATGTGAGGCGGCGGCCCGGCTTGCCGGCGGGGCGCGGATGGCGGCGGCGGGGTCCGGCGCGGCGGCCGCAGGCCGCAGCTTTTCCTTCAAGGTGGTGCTGCTCGGGGAGGGCTGCGTGGGGAAGACCTCCCTTGTGCTGCGCTACTGCGAGAACAAGTTCAACGACAAGCACATCACCACCTTGCAGGTGCGGAGCGGGCCGGGAGCCTGTGCCCTCATCTCCGGGGCCAGGCGGAGGTGGGGAGGGGAACGTCCGCTGCTCTTCTCCCCTCGCACACCTTCTAGGGCTGGCAGCCCGCCCCTGTGGCGCGTCCTGGCCTGTGCCTTCCGCTGTGGTGCTCGTGGGTTGTCTCTCTTTAAACCCGCGCCGGGGGCTTGGTGCTTGCCGTCTGGTGGAGTGCTGGAGCGCGGCCCGAGGGACCGCTGCCGGCTTTGTCTGTCTGTCCTCTGCCCGCTTTGCTGGGAGCTTACGTTCTGGTGGTGTTTGGGTTGGGTTTTTTTTTTTGCTTCGCACTTCAGTTTTCAGCACTTAAAAGCCCTCCTGCCTATTCAGAATGCTAACTACTCGTTTTATCCGGTTATGTGTTTGGATGCCATCATTTCGGTGTCAAGAGGTGTGAGTCGAAAGTCATGTCGTTACTGTCATTGTTGGAAGTGGACTGATGACTAAGTGTTTCCTACGTGCTTCATTCCTGTTAATAATAGTCTTCCTCGTGCCCTAGCACTTGAGCCACCTCAATAGTGCTGTTTGAAGAGAATAGCTTTCCCGAAATGGGCTACAAGGTTAAGGCTTAGGGTTTAACAACAGAGAAGGTGCCTGAGGCTTATTGGTTTCTTGTCACGTTATCTGCCTGAAGTTTTGGCCTGGATCTGTCTGCTAACTTGGAAAGAGCCAAGAAGTGCCATTCTGCTTTGTCAAACTGTGCCAGGGTGTCTGCTTGGAAGTCATCTCCTTCCATTACCTACCAGCTCCGAGTGGCATCAATGCCATGTTGTGAAATGAAACACTTACACTGGATAAGGTCTCTGGAAAACGTGTTGGGTTTTTATCTTTTCTTTTTCAATCTCAGTTTGAGCTGTGTGTGAAGTCTTTTGGGCTCTCTCTGCATGCTTTCTCTGTTTACAGTTCCACCCCTTGCAAGGCCGTTGCTTTTCAGCACTTGTGAGCGTGTGTATGGAAGGGTGGGGTTAGCACTCTGAATGTGCACTGCTCTTCATGCAGTTTGCCTTGGCTTTTTGTTAAGGAAAGGAACAAACCTTGCCACCGTGTGGGCCATTAGTGGATCCCTGAATTACCTTGGAAGTTCTTTGAAGCACACAACAAATAGTAGGTGATGCCAGAAAGAGAGCTCCAGGGTAGTGATGCACTATTCTTGCACGCTCAGGGGAAGATTCTCGTGGGCTTGGAAGTGTTCAATGGTGAAACCTTCCCATGAAACCAAAGAAACAGTAGAGATCATAGTATCAGTCAGGGTTGGAAGGGACCACAAGGATCATCTAGTTCCAACCCCCCTGCCATGGGCAGGGACACCCCACACTACATCAGCCTGGCCAGAGCCTCAGCCAGCCTGGGCTTAAACACCTCCAGGGACAGGGCCTCAACCACCTCCCTGGACAACCCATTCCAGGGCCTCAACCACCTCCCTGGACAACCCATTCCAGGGCTTCACCACTCTCATGGGGAAGAACTTCCTCCTCACCTCCAGCCTGAATCTCCCCACCTCCAGCTTCATTCCATTCCCCCTAGTCCTATCACTACCTGACATCCTGAGCAGTCCTTCCCCAGCCTTCTTGTAGCCCCCTTCAGATACTGGAAGGCCACAATTAGGTCACCTGGGAGCCTTCTCTTCTGCAGACTGAACAGCCCCAACTCCTTCAGTCTGTCCTCATAGGAGAGGTGCTCCAGCCCTCTGATCATCCTTGTGGCCCTTCTCTGGACACCTTCCAGCACCTCCAGATCCCTCTTGTAATAGGGGCTCCAGGACTGGAGGCAGTACTCCAGGTGGGGTCTCAGCAGAGCTGACCAGAGGGGGAGGATCACCTCCCTTGCCCTGCTGGCCACACTTCTCCTGATGCAGCCCAGGATCTGATTGGCTTTGTGGGCTGCAAGTGCACACTGAGAGCTCCTGTGGAGCTTCTCCTCCCCCAGCACCCCCAAGTCTCTCTCCTCAGGGCTGCTTCCCAGCCAGTCCCTGCCCAGCCTGGATTTGTGCCTGAGATGAAGTAGAAACAAGGCTGTGAATGCTTCACAAACAGATCCTGATGCTCCAGTTTTGCTATAAAAAGTTGAGAAGGTGATGGTTTAACTTCCCCCCGCCCCCCCCCCCCCCCATATCCATAGTCTGCTGAACCTGTTGGTAGATTTACTGGGTATGGTGTACTTTCAGCAAGCTGGTTAACTCTGCCATAGAGTGAGTAATATTTGCTACACTACAGAAATTAATAGCAGCTTGTGTCAGAGTTGCTGCAGCTCTAATTTTCCCCTGGTGTAGCACTAAGGAAAGCAATCATCTGAAGTGCCTTGGAATGGCCATGTGTAGCTGGATGGTGATATCCCCTGCTGAGTGCTGTCTCCTGTGATGCAGCTTGTTGGTGTGTTTGGGGTTTGGTGGTTGGTGGTTTGTTTGTTTAGCTGTGGCTTTTTTTTTTGCAGGGTGGGGGAGGGGTGGGGTTGGTTTTGTTATCATTATGGTCACTCTTGTTTTGTAAATATGTAGTGGAAGAACCTGAAGTGAGTTGTAAAACGGACTTGGGGCACAAAGGGCATAACTTAGGCCTTAAAAGGGCTCCAAAGGGTCGACAGGAAAACCTCCCTAGGTGCTGTGGCTTGAGAAGGTCTGGTTTTGACTGGCTCTGTGTGTGTGTGCTTGTAGAGAAGGGGAAGCATGTGCTCATGCTTGCACTTGATACTGAGATTGTTGTCTCTCCACTGTGATTAGGTTTCTCCTTCCTGCCAGTACCTTGTAGCTGGCAGCACCGTTTTTCTCATTTGCTTTGCTATTCTGAGCCTCCTTAGCTGCATTTATTTCTTACTGACACTGAAATGCCCTGTCAGTAGCTTTTGAATCTTCCTGTGCCTCCTGTGAAGTGTTACCTTGTTTGCGTACACCTCACAGGCCTACAAGGAAGTTTTTGTGAGGTTCTTCCACAAGCAAATTAAATCTTCCCTGAAAAACTCTGCTGAAGCAGGGCAGGGCCACTTCTGCAGCTCCTTTAACAGGAAAGCCTTAATCTGATGCAGTTGTTCTTTTTTTGTGGCATCTAAGTATTGCACCACATTACTTCTGCTCCAATAAAGAGAAAATTAGGTAAGTACTTAGCTCCTCGTTCAGCAAAGCAGCCACAGTGATGAATCAGATGAAAAGATCACTGGATTCTGAGACAAGGGGCTGGCTTGGGGGGGGAAGGCACTTCATAGTTCTTTATTCCAATATGACTGCAGCAGAAAGAGTGGAGAGACTTGCTCTCTGGAAACTGGAAATAGATTTGTGGCTGCTGCTTCCTGCAGTGTGAACCCAGTGATGGGGGGGGAAGCAGAGCAAGCCTTTAAATGGGTTACTGTCAGTCCTTAATGTATGCCAGGCTGGGCTGGAGGTGGCTGTGAGCAGCTTTGCTGTAGTGTGAGGTGTCCCTGCCTGTGGCAGGGGGGTTGGGACTGGCTGAGCCTTGAGGCCCCTTCCAGCCCTGACAATTCTGTGATTCCATGTCTGTGCTATCCTATCTGAATTCTAGCATTCAAGTGCTAGAATTCAAGGGTGGTGAGAGACTGGCACAGGTTGCCCAGGGAGGTGGTGGAAGCCTCCTGCCTGGAGGTGTTTGCAGCCAGGCTGGATGTGGCTGTGAGCAACCTGCTGTAGTGTGAGGGGTCCCTGCCCATGGCAGGGGGGTTGGAACTGGCTGCTCCTTGAGGTCCCTTCCAACCCTGACAATTCTGTGAAGTTAACCTGTGTACACCCAAGGTGCAGTTTGTTTTGTGCTAGTAACAGAAGGCTTTTAGCAAGCAGGAGCTGTTTCTCTTCTCTTCTCACCACCACCCCCCCACCCCCCCTCCTTCCCTAAGTGCTAGCTAGAGGGAAATGGTGAGCTGGAACTTCCTCGGAGGTTAGGAGCATGCTGGCATGTGTTGCTGTAGTTAGGTTAGCTTCAGGTCGTGCACTTAAGAGAGTGATCACCTTAAAACTGAAATGAAGGTAGCAACTGATTCACATAAGAAAACATCTAGAATAATGTGGAAAAGGAAGGGTTTGGTTTTTTTCCCCAGGCAATTAATAGAGTTTATAACCTGTTGTCAAAGCTGGGGGGGGGACAGATGGAGTTGGTTCCCATTGATTGAAACCTTAAGGGCCAACGCTTTGGCTTTGAAATAATTCTAAGCAATGCATTGATACTAAGTGAACTGTGCTGGAAAATATAACAACAAACCTCTGGTCCAAGTAATAAAAATTGGGGGAGACACTTGCAGTCAGTTGGGAGAAACCTTTTGTGTATCAAACTTGTGGAGGACTGCAGAATATCCTTCCCAGGAGAGCTGTGGATGCTATGCTAATCAAATGCTACAGCTAGCTTGGCTAGACTAGCATAACCTGGAAAAGCTCAGGGAGGGTGGGGAACACAGAACAAGGAGGAGGTTCAGTGCTCCATGCCAGGCTTGCCTCTTGAAGGTGAAGCACTCAAGGGGCAGGAGCCATACACCTGCTTTTATTCAGTGAATATCAAGAGAATCTCCTCAGGCTGGGTTGTCCTTGTGTTCTAGTGCTGGTGCTAGTGTTGGGGTGCTGGGAGATGAGAAGCTTAACAGAAGCCAGCAGTGAGCACTTGCAGCCCAGAGAGCCAAGCAGAGCCTGAGCTGCAGCAAGAGAAGTGTGGCCAGTAGGGTGAGAGAAGTGATTCTCCCCCCTCTGCTCCACTTTGCTGAGACCCCACCTGGAGCTCTGTGTCCAGTTCTGGAGCCCCTAGTGCAGGAAGGATCTGGGGGTGCTGGAAGGTGTCCAGAGAAGGGCCATGAGGATGAGCAGCTCGAGCTGTTCTGCTATGAGGACAGACTGAGAGAGTTGGGACTGTGCAGTCTGGAGAAGAGAAAGTTCCAAGGAGACCTTCTTGTGGCCTTCCAGTCTCTGAAGGGGGCTCCAAGAAAGCTGGGGAGGGACTTTTGAGGGTGTCAGGGAGGGATAGGACTGGGGGGGATGGAGCAAAACTAGAAGTGGGGAGATTCAGATAGGCTGTGAGGGAGAAGTTGTTCCCCATGAGGGTGGTGAGAGACTGGCACAGGTTGCCCAGGGAGGTGGTGGAAGCCTCCTGCCTGGAGGTGTTTGCAGCCAGGCAGGATGTGGCTGTGAGCAACCTGCTGTAGTGTGAGGTGTCCCTGGCCATGGCAGGGGGGTTGGAACTGGCTGAGCCTTGAGGTCCCTTCCAACCTTAACAATTCTATGATTGTATGACTTGAACTGTAACACAGGTAGCACTCCAGAGAGGCAATTTCAGAGTAGTTTAGCTCGGTGTTAGTTGAACTACTGTGGTCTTCTGCACATGTGCTGGTGGCTGATGCAGTTAAGCAGCAAGTTAGTCCAGGCAGCTGACCTGGCCCATGACACTTTGCAAATGCATGTGACTTGTAGTTAGTTCAATGCCTGGTCAGTGCTCACAAAAAGATCTCCTGCTGAGCTGCCACACTCCAGCCTCAAATAATCTAGGATGACTGTATCATAAAATATCACTGAGCGCTTGTTGGGGTCCAGATGCAAGTTGAGGCAAATCTGAAGGGGAAACTGAGTCAAATTTAAGGAGAAAGACAAAAGTTAACCCTTGGCAACTGAAGGGTCTGATAGTAACATGTCAGTGGTAGAATTGGAGGAGCAGTTTCTTGATGTATCAACCCTTTCAGACCCTGTTCTGGCCTCTGGAACTCGTATTACATGTTCAACTCCTGTTTCAGACACTGAATGGTACAGTTGGTAACAGAGGTGGTGGTTGAAAACGTGGCTCCTGCAGGCTTGGAGAGCAGACACACTCTCAAGTTACTGACATTGGACTGATCTTGCAGTATGCACTGGGCCCATAAAATGTTGTCATAACTTAACCTGCTGCAATTCTTACAGGCAGCCTTTCTTCTCTTTGCTTTGGTTTTGTGTCTCAGCTGAGAAGTATTTCGTGGAGCCTTCAGGAACAGTGTCAAACACCACCACCCCCCCCCCCCCAACCCATACCACTGCTCCCAAGAAGCTCCCAAAGCCAGCTGAGTGATGTCAGCTTCCTGCAGCCAAATAAGAGACTTGCAGAATACTTCTGTGTTCTGAGACTTGTAGCCATGAACTCCAATTCTTTTACTTTGCTCTAAGAGCTCACCAGCTGTTTTGCTCATTCCTGCACATTTCAGATCCTGTCAGGCTGGTCCCTACCCAAACTCTGTGTGCTCTTGTGAAATGCTTCAAGTTCAGCTCAGGCTTATCAGTGCTGTGTATTCAGGACCTTGCCACACAGCTCTCATCCCTCTGAAATGAAGTAGAAAAAATAAGAAGGTAGCAAATTGTTGTCTTCAGCCACACTTATTTAGCATAGACTGCTGGCAAACAGCAGCAAAATAGCTTAGTATGGACTCAGTCTTCTGTGCTGGAGGGTTTTGATCCAGGAATCTGCCTTCTCTTGCTGCAGTTGTTCTGATTAGTAAATTAATTAGAAGTCAAATGAGCCATTTGTGTGTAAAACCCTAACTCCAGTCTGTTTTGCTTTCCAGGCATCTTTTCTTACAAAGAAGCTAAATATTGGAGGGAAAAGAGTAAACCTTGCCATATGGGTATGTTTGCCTCCCTGTTTTCTCTCTTCTGGCTAAATAGAGTATGCTCCTGAACAGTTACTGAGATACACAAATTACAAGTACAATTTCCGAGTGTTTGGAGCTGCTTGAAGTGTTGTCTGCTTTGTCTTCAATGCCAACAAATGTGTTCTTTGAATGCAGGATACAGCTGGCCAAGAAAGATTTCATGCTTTGGGGCCCATCTACTACAGGGATTCTAATGGAGCTATTCTAGTCTATGATATAACAGATGAAGACTCTTTTCAGAAGGTACTGGACAGATTTTTACCTCTGTGTGAGATGTGAGCTGATGGCAAGGTGATCTGTGATGGGAATGTGTAAGTGGGAGTCTTTTTTGTTCTCAGCAATAGCCATGCCTATTAGCCTGGTCTGGAAGGAAGCACCTTTGCCCGTGGCCAAGGGGTTGGAACTAGATGGTCCCTGAGGTTCCTTCCAACCCAAAGCACTCTGTGATCTGCAAATGGAGATGGCATGATGAAAACACATCCCTTCCTTTTTCACCCTGAATTTCTAGCAGGGTTGCTCAAAGATTAACAGAACTAGGTGTGAGTTAGGTGTGACAAGCTACAAACATCACCCAGTACTGTTGTGGCAGGGTGCCATGCAGATCTCTACTCTTATCATCTGATCAATGTATCACAGTATCACCAAGGTTGGAAGAGAACTCAAAGATCGAGTCCAACCTGTCACCACAGACCTCATGACTAGACCATGGCACCAAGTATCTGAGGGCTGGGGGTCAAGTGGAGGGGGCCAAGCTCTTTTGGGTGGTGCACAGCAATAAGCCAAGGAGCAGTGGAGACAAACTGGAGCAGAGGTTTCAGCTCAACATGAGGAGAAACTTCTTTGCAGTGAGGGTGTTGGAGCCCTGGAGCAGGTTGCCCAGAGAGGTTGTGGAATCTCCTTTTCTGGAGCCTTTCCAACCCCACCTGGATGCATTCCTGTGTGGGCTCCCCTGGGTGATGCTGCTCTGGTAGGGGGTTGGACTGGATGAGCTCTGGAGGTCCCTTCCAACCTCTAATGTACTGTGAGACTGATACTGTCTAAACCAGCTTGCTAGAAGATGTTACTTGAACAGATCTGAGCACTCTGAAACTGCCATATATGATATGGAAGTATTACTTTCTTAGTGAGGACAGACACTTAGAATTCAAATCCTCATCAAAACTGAACATTGATAGCTAATTATTTGATAGCTGTATTAGTTGATCAGTCTGTGCAGGTGAGGGTGTTTTCCAGCCTTATGTCAAATCAGTGTGATCACTCGTAAGATGTTCTGTCTGAAAACTGGTGACACTCATTTCCTGAGTGAGTGTCTCTGATTAGCTTGTGGCAAAAGCAGCAGGACTTCTGTGTAGAGGACTAAGAAGCTGGAAGGTGTCCAGAAAAGGGCCACGAGGAGGAGCAGAGGGCTGGAGCTGCTCTGCTATGAGGACAGGCTGAGAGAACTGGGGCTGTTCAGTCTGGAGAAGACACTGAGGAGACCTTCTTGTGGCCTTCCAGTATCTGCAGGGGGCTCCAAGAAAGCTGGGGAGGGACTTTTGAGGGTGTCAGGGAGTGATAGGACTGGGGGGGATGGATCCAAGCTAGAAGAGGGGAGATTTAGATTAGAGATTAGGAAGTTGTTCCCCATGAGGGTGGTGAGAGACTGGCACAGGTTGCCCTGGGAGGTGGTGGAAGCCTCCTGCCTGGAGGTGTTTGCAGCCAGGCTGGATGTGGCTGTGAGCAACCTGCTGTAGTGTGAGGTATCCCTGGCCATGGCAGGGGGGTTGGAACTGGCTGAGCCTTGAGGTCCCTTCCAACCCTGGTGTTTCTCTGAAGTTGTGGTTGTATGGACAAGGCTTGGGTTAGCAGTAATAGGAGTAGTGTAAGGATATAGTGCCCCAAGAGCAAGTAAAACACTTGTGCTAGCAGCTGAGCTCTTCCCTCCATCTGCAGAATGGTGATGACTTCCCAGTGCTGCTTTGATTTGAGCCTGGCTTAGTAGAACTGTGTGGTACCAGACCACTTCAGTTCTTCAAAGCAAGGTTCCCTTTTTCTGGGAAGTTAGTACATAATCACCTGTGTCATGGATCCTAACTGGTTTTAGGTTCTTCAGGTGTTTGCATCTCTTCACCACTTGAATTGCCTTGAAACAGCAGTCCCTGTGTCAGTGCAGTGATCATACAACTTCAGAGCATGCCACAGGATTGATGAGAGCTACCTTGCCCCCAGCTGACTTGGCACTCTTGTCCCATCTGCTCTCTCAGGACACACAACATCTGTTACAGTCTAACCTGAACAGCTCAGTTCAGGTACCTCAACCCTTCAAGTCCCATTTGTGATCAGTTAGTCAGTGCCTGTAGCTAAAAGCTCTCGTGCCTCACCTCAAGTGGCCAGTGCCACAAGTGTGGTGAGTTATACTTCTGGAGTAATTGAACCATTTTATCTAAGTAATTTGCTCTTCATTTCAATTGAAGCAAGCCTTTGTGTAGCTATCTAAAGAGCATTTTGTCTAAACAGGATTGTTCCAGGCTTTAGAGCAAACAGTGACAGGAAATGGGTCAGTTCTGCAGTGCCCAAGGTGGCAGTGTGTGAAGGGAAACTCAACTCACCTGTGTTCTTCTTGCAGGTGAAAAACTGGGTGAAGGAGTTAAGAAAAATGTTGGGCAATGAAATCTGTTTATGTATAGTAGGTAAGTCTGGCTTAACATCCCATTCTTAGCACTGCTTCTGATGAACAGCAGCTTCCTAACGCTGCTTTGACACCTCGTGCACGGGAAGGGGCAAAGCTTCTGTTCATTGCCTGTTTGCAGCCAGTTAGAGCTGGGAATGTCAGTAGCTCACAATCCAGCTGTTTCATGATACACTCTGTCCCAAGTGCATGGCATAGACCCCTGCAGATTGGGGGTTAAGAAGGAAACACAACGTCTTGCAGGCACTCAAGCATCACTTTTACTGTTCTCAGTGGCACAGGCTAGATGCTTGTTTGTTTCTGACCAAGTGCCTGGGGTGTGGAATGAGTCCTACAGCTTCAATATTTCAGTGCAAACCATGTGACAGAATTGCTGGGTTTAGATTTTAAGTGGAATCTAGTGATTAAAAACACTTCCAGGAGGTTAGATGTATGGATGGTGTGGGGTGTCCCTGCCCATGGCAGGGGGGTTGGAACTAGATGATCCTTGTGGTCCCTTCCAACCCTGACTGATACTATGATAGTCTGCAACATCTGCCTTTGCAGCACACAAACTGCTACTGGATTCTGCAGGAAAGGGAGAAGGCTCAATTGGTAGGTCCTAAAGAGGTGTTTAGCTCTCCTGATCCCTTTACCAAAGTAAAACTTCATCTTTGTTGCCTGTAAATGAATAGAACAGAATAAACCATGCTGGAGTGAAAGGGGATTCTCACACCATCCTGTGCTCCCAGTTGAGGCCTGTGTAAGAAGCCAGTCTTTACTGGGACAGCTTGTAAGAAAGTGATGACAGTGATTGCACTACTGCTTGCTTTTGGGTCATTTTGGTGCATAAAGGCTTGAAAGCTGAACTTGTTTTTCAACAGGTAACAAAATAGACTTGGAAAAAGAGAGACATGTTTTGGTCCAAGAAGCAGAAACGTAAGTCACCCCAGTTATTAATAGCAACAGGCACTGTGGAGCTATGCTGGAGGAGTGAGCTTGTGATGCTGTTAACAGCTGGCAGCCATAAAGCAGCAGTGTGTAGCTGGCTGGGGTGTTAAGTGTTCTCTTAGGAGCAGAGTCCCAGAATGTCCTTACTGGCCAAAGTGTAACTTGATTGAAGTCAGCATTTGCACTTGAAATGCATTTCTAGACCTGAAAATGCCCTAAAAAGCTGGGGAGGGTGTCAGGGAGCGATAGGACTGGGGGGAATGGAACAAAACTAGAAATGGGTAGATTTAGATGTGAGGAAGAAGTTGTTCCCCATGAGGGTGGTGAGAGACTGGCACAGGTTGCCCAGGGAGGTGGTGGAAGCCTCCTGCCTGGAGGTGTTTGCAGGCAGGCTGGATGTGGCTGTGAGCAACCTGCTGTAGTGTGAGGTGTCCCTGGCCATGGCAGGGGGGTTGGAACTGGCTGAGCCTTGAGGGCCCTTCCAACCCTGACAGTTCTGTCATTCTAATGTTCAGTCATGGCAGCTTTAGTCACATAATTCTATTTGTGTAACAAGTCAGCATGTGTAGATTAACTCTCAACTTAGAGTAAAACTTGCTGTGATCATCCTTTTGCTTCATGTAGAGGAGCTCAGAAAGGTGAAGTCCTTTGGTACAATGAAGTTCTCTCTCTGCATTCCTGCAGGTATGCTGAATCTGTTGGAGCCAAACATTATCATACTTCAGCTAAACAGAACAAAGGAATTGAGGAACTGTTTCTTGACCTTTGTAAAAGTAGGTATTCTCCAGGTTACCAAAGAGCTTGTTCACAAAATGCTTGAGGATGATTAGGGGGCTGGAGCACTGCCTGGTGAGGAGAGGCTGAGGGACCTGGGGCTGTTCAGTCTGGGAAAGAGAAGACTGAGAGGGGATCTGATCAATGCCTATCCTATCAATATCTGAGGGCTGGGGGTCAGGAGGGAGGGGCCAGGCTCTGCTCACTTGCTCCCTGGGATAGGACAAGGAGCAATGGATGTAAGCTGCAGCACAGGAGGTTCCACCTCAGCACAAGGGGGAACTTCTTTACTGTGAGGGTCCCGGAGCCCTGGCACAGGCTGCCCAGGGAGGTTGTGGAGTATCCTTCTCTGGCGATGTTCAAGGCCCATCTGGATGTGTTCCTGTGTGACCTGCACTAGACTGTATGGTGCTGCTCTGGCAGGGGGGCTGGACTTGATTTCTTTGGGTCCTTTCCAGCCCCTGACACCCTGTGAGTGCTTAAGGGCATATAAAAAAGCCCTTCTGTAAACTAAGAACTGATTTCATCTGAGTCTCCTTTAAGGCACTTGTGTACTGTAACAGCTATGGAAGCCTCATGTACAGATGCTTACAGCATTGCAAATCCATGCTGTGCTTCCACATGATCCTTTTGTCCTTTGCTGGACCACTGACAGCCATTTCCCTCAGTGTCTGTAAATAGTAACCTCAGATCAAATGTGTTACTGCTCTCACTACTGCCTGCTTCAAGCCCTCTGTTAAACCTCTTTCAAAAAGCTTCTCAAAGGATGTCAATTTCAAATAAAGTTGAAGCTGCAGTGAAGCAAATCGTACACAGCAGTCTCAGCAAATGTTACAGGTCACAAATGTGGCTTAGAAACCTAACAGAGGGCAATGGTCCTATTAATTTTGCTCATTTAAGCCAAATCTGCATGTCTGTAGAGCCTGTTTGGGCTTTGGAGAGGGGGTAACACTGGCACAAAATGCTCAGGGAGATGGTGGAAGCCTCATCCCTGGAGGTGTTTGCAGCCAGGCTGGATGTGGCTGTGAGCAACCTGCTGTGGTCTGAGGTGTCCCTGCCCATGGCAGGGGGGTTGGACCTGGATGATCCTTGAGGTCCCTTCCAGCCCTGACAATTCAGTTCTGTGAAAAGGGAGGTGGTAGATGTGTGGTGGGTGCTGTATTTTTACTTCCTTTAACAGAGTATTTTTGATGTGGATGGGTAACTCTACCTTTAAAGGTACTAATGCCAGAGTATCAGCACATCTACCCATAGAAATGGGGAGATTCAGATTGGATGTGAGGAAGAAGTTGTTCCCCATGAGGGTGGTGAGAGACTGGCACAGGTTGCCCAGGGAGGTGGTGGAAGCCTCATCCCTGTTGGTGTTTACAGCCAGGCTGGATGTGGCTGTGAGCAACCTGCTGTAGTGTGAGGTGCCACATGTTGGACTTGATGATCTCAAAGGTCTTTTCCAACCTGGTTAATTCTGTATTCTGGCCATGGCAGGGCGGTTGGGACTGGATGATCCTTGAGGTCATAGTATCAGTCAGGGTTGGAAGGGACCACAAGGATCATCTAGTTCCAACCCCCTTGCCATGGGCAGGGACACCCCACACTAGATCAGCCTGGCCAGAGCCTCAGCCAGCCTGGCCTTAAACACCTCCAGGGACAGGGCCCCAACCACCTCCCTGGACAACCCATTCCAGGGCTTCACCACTCTCAGGCTGGAGGTGAGGAGGAAGTTCTTCCCCATGAATCTCCCCACCTCCAGCTTCATTCCATTCCCCCAGTGTGATTCTATCTAAGGTTGCCCTTGGTGAACCAGGGCTGCTGGGTGTTGTCCTGCTTTGGGATGCTGGCAGTGTGTTCGTGTAGCTGTGCCATGTGACGCCGTGTGCATAACACAGGGGAAACCAAACCAGTGCGTGCAACTCCAAACAGATGAAGATCTCCAAGTCCTCTGTGTGTGTGTGAGAAAACGCAGTGGGATGTCCCCTCATCCCTTTCTTCCTTTCCCAGGAATGATAGAAACTGCTCAAGTGGATGAGAGAGCAAGAGGCAACGGTTCCAGCCAGTCCGGCCCGGCCAGGCGAGGCGTACAGATCATCGACGACGAGCCACAAGTACCGAGCAGCGGAGGCTGTTGTTCTTCTGGATAACTCTAGGACTGTGCATCACTGCCCTCTGGAGATGGAGACTGCCATATTCCAAGTCACACCTTCTTTACCAATGGAGTAATAGAATTAACAGTATTTAAAAGTAATCCCATGTAACACTGCAGAGACCTTAAGTGCTAAACTAGTGGCGTCGGTGGCCGGAGAGTTGGCATTGCCTGCCGGGGTTTAACAGAGCAATTACCAAGGGCCTTTTGCATCTTTGGGTTGTTTCCTTTTAATGAGGAACAATGTGCATGTAGAAAAGACCTACTTAAAGGCTTCATTTATATTCTTTGAAATCAGATCATTATTTAATAACTTATATACCTTGTGGTGGAATGGTATCCAGGCTCTTTTCTTTGCAGCAGCAGCTCTTTGTATTTCATGGTGGCTCCCACTTGTATCACTTCTGAAAGACTCCAAACTGATTATTATCATCCTCATCATCATTTTGGGTTGGTTTGTTTTTGTTTCCCTTCTTAAATTTGCAGATATCCCAAGTAATATTTTTTGCAGGGCCTCCACAAGCCTCTAACTGTCAACTACTTTGCTATATTCTGTTCCTCCTGTATGCCAGGCTGGTAAAACCCCCTTGTAAATGACACATTTAATATTTTATCTGCTTTTTACAGGTGCAGAAATCTGTACATCAGTCTTGTCAGTGGTTGTGAAGTGAATCAGTCAGTGGAAGATGCTTTTCATGTGTACTGTTGAATTGCTCATTCTGTTCCCCCTCCCTGAAAACAGCTACATTCATAGCTGCAGCAACACTTTGTTTTGTTTTAGGCCTTTGATGGCAAGCAGCAGAATTTAGAGCATCCCCTTAGCAGGAGGAGAATCCTTCCTTAGGCTGCTGTTTGAGGTGGAGGTGTTGGACTCCCAGCTGGAACAGTTGGTGCATGCATATATCCTGCCTGCAGTTCTGTTGGCCTCTTGGAATGCCCCCAGAAAGTCAAAACAAGTTTAGCTCTCATCTCTTCTGGTAGCCAGCAAGCCAGGTGCTTGGGAGACTCCCAAGGTGCATTAATGCATTTGTGTCTCAAGGCAGCATTACAAACCATTAATGAGCACAGTATTCCCCCACCCCACCCTTTGTGCTGTAGGGCATGAGGGAACAAATGAGTTGGCATTAAGCAGAACTGCTTCTGCTTGGGAGTGTTGAAGTGGGAAGATGTGCCAGATGCAACTGTAACTTGAGGGGGGGGTGGCAGACTGAACTGATCTTATTCCTGACTTGCTCTTTCTCTTGTGTAGTGCTTTGAAGCCCACTGAAGTTTTGGGAGGAGGGTGTTCAGAAACAGAAGTGTGAGCTCTCCAGGCTCAAAGGAACACCAGGAGTGGTAGCTGGAACTTCCAAATGTTTTGTGCTCTGACTTTCTTTTTTTACTTAAGTTGTCATGCTTGGAAAACCAGTAAAGGTGATGTCTATGACAAAATAGACCCTTCCTTGGCCTTCCTTTCTCAGAAGGGTAGAGTTAGTGTTGCAGTGGAGTGCAGTGAGTGGCATGGGTGTGTTCTGATCCCCAGAAGGCATGGTAGTAACTGGTCAGTCTGTGACTCAGACACAGTCTGTGACTGTGACAGTCAGGACTGTGCTGGCTTCAAGCTGATGATTTCCCTCTGAACCAATAGATGGCTTTGATAGAGACCACTCCTTGGGCATTCTACCCACTTCCTACCTAAACTGCTGTAGATAATTTCTCTTGAACTGGCATTGCTGTGCTTTTCTGACATGGTTCTGTGCATGATGGACAAAGGGGAGCTTCTCATGCTGGTGGAGATAAAAGCTTCCTGACTCTGCAGTCCTTCAGGGTGAACTGAAAATTTGTGCCTGTGTGTGAGTATAGCAACACCATTAATGTTCTCATATCAAACTGCAGTGAACCCAGCTGAAGAACAGGTCAGTTAGATCTCAACCCAGTACCTTCAGTCTGGGCAGTTGGATGAAAGTCACTTTTTGAAGCAAGCCTGTATTGATCTGAGGAGTGAGACTGGTGAGGCTCTGTGGTCAAGGATGCCACCTCCTCAAAGTCACAGAATGTTAGGGGCCGGAAGGGACCTCAAAAGCTCATCCAGTCCAAACCCCCTGCCAGAGCAGGAGCACCTAGAGCAGGTCACACAGGAACACATCCCAGGGAGCTGGGGGTGTTCAGCCTGGAGGAGACTCCAGGGAGACCTAATAGCAGCCGGGCAGTACCTGAAGGGGGCTACAAGAAGGATGGAGAGAGACTGTTTGCAAAGGCCTGCAGGGACAGGACCAGGGGCAATGGCTTCAGACTAGAGCAGAGCAGACTGAGGCTGGATGTTAGAAACAAGTTCTTTACCATGAAGGTAGTGGAACATAGGAACAGGATGCCCAGGGAGGTGGTTGGGGCCACATCCCTGGAGATATTCAAGGTGAGACTAGACAGGGCTCTGGGCAGCCTGATCTAGTTGGGGATGTCCCTGCTGACTGCAGAGGGGGTTGGACTGGATGAGCTTTTGAGGTCCCTTCTGGTCAGGACCATTGTATGATTCTCTGAACTCCATCTGTCTTCACACAGTGTCTGTTGTAGGATGGATAGAAGCAGCAGACACCTGTAGGTAAGTCACCACTGAGCAAGCTTCCTTGGAATAGATCTTGACAAAGGTTACTTCTGCTTTAACAAAAAGGGTCTAACCACAGACACCTTTCTAAACCAGCTCCAAGTACTTGCTCAGTCCTGCTGCTGCTATGGATAATCAAATGAACTGTGTTCTTGTACTTAGGTTATAGTGCAGGGGTCATGAAAGGCCAGGTAGGCTGATCAGACAAGGGCACTAATAAATTCAGGTGTGTAGTACTTAGCTGAGTGGGTTTGGGGGTGATGATTTCCTGTAGTTTCATCTCACATGTTGCCAAGAAGTACATTAGAGGTTGGAAGGGACCTCCAGAGATCATCCAGGCCAGCCCCCTGCCAGAGCAGCAGCACCCAGGGCAGTCCACACAGGAATGCATCCAGGTGGGGTTGGAAAGGCTCCAGAGAAGGAGACTCCACAACTTCTCTGGGCAGCCTGCTCCAGGGCTCCAACACCCTCACACCAAAGAAGTTTCTCCTCATGCTGAGCTGAAACCTTCTCTGGTCAAGTTTGTCTCCATTGCTCTTTGGCTTATTGCTGTGCACCACCCACAAGAGCTTGGCCCCCTCCACTTGACCCCCAGCCCTCAGCTATTGAGAGACTTTGATCAGATCCCTCTCAGCCTTCTCTTCTCCAGACTCAACAGCCCCAGGGCTCTCAGTCTCTCTTCCCAGGGGAGATGCTCAAGTCCCCTAAGCATCCTCCTGGCTCTCCCTTGGCCTCTCTCCAGCAGGTCTCTGTCTCTCTGGAACTGGGGAGCCCAGAACTGGACCCAGGATTGCAGGAGTGGTCTGAGCAGGGCAGAGCAGAGGGGGAGCAGAACCTCCCTAGCTCTGCTGGCCACACTTTTCTTGCTGCACCCCAGACAGGGACATCCAATGTCCAGATGAAGTGTCATGGGTGGTCTCTTCAAGCAGTTAGTTGAGTGGCCATGGTTACCTGCCTTGCTTCAATGCTCTGTGATACTGTGGTAGGTTCTGCTCAGCAGCAGGGATTTTCCTCTCTTCAGGCCAAATGTGTGCATCCAAGAGAGACTGGGTGGGGTGCTTGGTGCCATGGCTTAGTTGATGAGATGGTGTTGGGTGATAGGTTGGACTGGATGATCTCAAAGGTCTTTTCCAACCTGGTTAATTCTATTCAAGTGATATAGCTGTCTGCTGAATTCAGGCTTTTTCTATCCAGTAACAAGTGCATACTCTTCCCTCCTGCATTTTTGGAGCTGTCTTTGGCCACTGTATTGAGCAGACAGAACAAGAGGGGGAAATGGTTTTGAGAGTTGTGGAGAATGTGGAATACTTGTCTTGAGACAGCTTGGAAAGTGAGAATGTGTGGAGCTCACCAGGAGTCAGAGTTTAGGAGAAGAGAGAAACTGCCTCCTCAGGCTTTTCTTAGTGGCAAAAGAAGAGGTAAGCACTTGAGCACTAAAGACTTGAGTGCTGTTGTTAAGAGTTGTCTTATTGCAGCTTTCCCATCAGATAAGCTCTTTGTCAAACAGAATACTTTGATTTCAACCCAGGGGAAATATCAGGAGGGCAAAATCCACCCCTGGAAAGCACACAGCATGTTTAGTATGGGGCAGCTTGACACTGTCAGAGGGTGTAAAAACACTTTGTGTGGCATTTGTGGGTAACAATCCTTGAGGGGGGGAAAGGTAACTGCTAAAGCAGTGTGTAGCAGAGGCTTCCCAAACCTTCCTTTTGCCAGAGTGTTGCTGCAGCTGCACTTTTGGAGGAGTGGAGTTCTGAAGTGGAGGACTTTATAGAGCAGTGCAGAGTGTTGCAGCTGGGCAGGAAGAGTAAACTGCAGCAGGACAGGCTGGGAGGTGACCTGCTGGAGAGCAGCCCCAAGGAGAAGGACCTGGGAGTGCTGGTGGACAGCAAGTTCTGCATGGGACAGCAATGTGCCCTGGGGGCCAAGAAGGCCAAGGGGGTCCTGAGGGTCTTGGTGATCCTGAGGGTCTTTTTCAACCTGAATGATTCTGTAGTGGGCAAGCTTACAAAGATGTGGTGAAAACTGAGAGCACAGGGTCTTGGTTACACACAGAATGACTTTCTGACCCCGAGTATGATGTGATGAAAGATGGCTTTAAGATGCCAAGCCAGACTTGGCAAGGTTACTCTGCATTATGTGGGGTTACATACCAGGAACTGTGGGCAGTGCCCCATCTAACTGTGGCTTAATTCTCAAAGCTGGTCTTTGGCAGCCCAGGAGAGCTGGTGAGGAAGCAGCAGTTGCTGTAGAACCACCTTTGCCAGGTTAAGGCTAGCCCCAGGTGTGCTGTGTGTGCTAGTGGAGCAGCAGAACAAAGTCAGAGGTGGAACCAAGGCTTAAGACTGGGAGTTTTCTAGCAGTTAAAGTGTTTGTGTCCTCCTGACCTCTTGCCTGCACAGCAGATGTGTGTGCATGCTTCCCTAAGTGACAATTGCTGCACATCTGCTGCTGTAGCTTGGAGCTGGGTGGAGATTGTGAGTGAAAGCAGCCAGAAACAGGAAAAATCAGGGCAGGAGAGGAGAATTTCACACAGAATCACAGTGTTAGGGACTGGGAGGGACCTCCAAAGCTCATCCAGGCCAACCCCCTGCCACAGCAGGAGCACCTAGAGCAGATCACACAGGAACACATCCAGGCAGGGCTTGAATAGCTCCAGAGAGGGAGACTCCACAACCCCCCTGGGCAGCCTGCTCCAGGCCTCTGTCACCCTCACAGGGAAAACATTTCCCTCCTGTTTCCATGGCACTTCCTCTGCCTCAGCTTCCACCACTGCCCCTTGTGCTGGCATTGGGCATCCCCCAGCAGAGCCTGGCTCCAGCCTCTGGGCACTCCCCCTGCACAGCTTTACCAGCAGCAGTGAGGTCACCTCTCAGTCTCTCCCTCTCCAAGCTACAGCGCCCTCAGGCTCTCCTCATGAGGAAGATCTTCCACTCCCTTCAGCAGCTCTGTGCTGGGCTCTTTCAAGCAGTTTCCTGAGGTCCTTCTTGAGCTGAGGGTCCCAGAACTGGACACAACACTCCAGATGCAGCCTCAGCAGGGCTGAGTGGGGGGGGGGGGGGAGGAGCTCCTGCTTTGGTTTTTCTTAGCCCTTTCACTTTCACTTTTAACAGTCAGCAGTTACACTTCCTGACACAAGGATGTCTTCTGTTTGGTTTTCTTGAGAGAGTACAATCTTCAGGACTTTTTAGAGTAAAGGCAGCTCCTGCACAGGCTCAGTCTTTCCAATGTGTCATCATCATCCTCTCATTAAAGGGCTACAAGAAAGGCTGAGGAGCAGGAGTGCCTGCCTGCAGTCAGAGCCCTAATTAGGGTCAATGTTTCAAAGGGCAAGAGCCACCTCTGAGTGCCAGTCCACTCTTCCATTGCTTTCTGACTCCAAGTATTTCTATCAACCTGCTGTGGTGTGAGGTGTCCCTGCCCATGGCAGAGGGGTTGGAACTGGCTGAGCCTTCAGGTCCTTTCCAACCCTGACAATTCTGTGACTCTCTTTCCAAAGCCTCTCTTACAACCTGTGCCCATGCTGGTTAGAGAAGTTGGTTTGAAGCTGAAAATGACCCTGAGCTGTAGTCTGATTGGAGCCTTTGTGGGACCTGGGCCTTCCTTCCAGGGTGTGAGTACTGCAGTGTTTGGCACCAGAGGTCACTGGGTTTTTTTTTCTCATGGACTTGAGGATTTCAGCTTGGTTTGGAAATCACAGAATCATTCAGGTTGGAAAAGAGCCTCAGGGTCACCAAGGCCAACCCAGAGCCCTGCTCTGCAAGGCTCACCCCTAAACCACAGCCCCAAGCACCACAGCCAAACCACCTGCAAACACAGCCAGCCTTGGGGACTCCACCACCTCCCTGGGCAGCACATTCCAAGCCCTCACCACTCTTGCTGTGGAAAAACTTCTTCCTAATGTCCAGCCTGAACCTCCCCACTGGCAGCTTGAGGCCATTGCCTCTTGTTCTGTCACTAATGACCTGGGAGCAGAGCCCAGCACCAACCTCTCCACAATGTCATTTCAGGTAGCTGTAGAGAGCCAGGAGGAGGCAAATGGAGCAGTGTGAAGTGGATTGTGAGGGCAAGTGAAGGAAGGAAGCTGTGGTTGACAGCAGAGCCATGCTGAGCATTGCTTTGTGAATGGCTGCAGTCAATCCCAGCAGCGACTGCCCCCCCGCTAAAACAATAGTCGTGTTGGTTTCCTGCTCTGGGCAGGAGCTGGTGCCTGTGGGTGGAGCCGGAATGCCTCAGCAGAAGTGATGGGATTACTCCTCTGCCTCTGCTTCCTGCATTCCCAGCTCGGGCAATACCAGTGGGTGCCGATGGGCAAACAACAGCTCCGTTTCTGTTTAGTCATAGCTCTGGGATAGCTTCCAGCTCCTCCCCCCTGGGGGGGCTGACGCAATCCTGAAGCTCTCCTTGCCTGGCAAGTGCAGTGTCTTTCATCTTGGTATCTGCTCTGCCTGGCTTTTTTTATAGTTGAAAAAACTCTTGTTCCACTGAGAGCACAAAGCTGCTGTGAGCAGTGGCACCAGCCACAATGGTTCCTTGTGCCAGATCCTGCCAATAACACCAAGCTGTGACGTGCAGCAGACAGCTGGAGGGAAGGGAACCATCCAGAGGGACCTGCACAGGCTGCAGAGGTGAGCCCATGACAACCTCATGAGGTTCAACAAGACCAAGGGCAAGGTCCTGCAGCTGGGTCAGGACAATTCCAGGCATTGATACAGGCTGGGCAGGGACTGGCTGGAGAGCAGCCCTGAAGAAAAGGACCTGGGGGTGCTGGGGGATGAGAAGCTCAAGAGGAACCAGCAGTGAGCACTTGCAGCCCAGAAAGCCAAGGAGAGCCTGGGCTGCAGCAAGAGAAGCAGAGCCAGCAGGGCCAGGGAGGGGATTCTGCCCCTCTGCTCAGCTCTGCTGAGACCACAGCTGGAGCTCTGTGTCCAGTTTTGGAGCCTCTGTTCCAGGAAGGCTCTGGAGGTGCTGGAAGGTGTCCAGAGAAGGGCCATGGGGAGGAGCAGAGGGCTGCAGCTGCTCTGCTATGAGGACAGACTGAGGGAGTTGGGGTTGTTCAGTCTGGAGAAGGCTCTGAGGAGACCTCATTGTGGCCATCCCATGTCTGAAGGAGGCTACAAGAAAGCTGGGGAGGGACTTTTGAGGGTGTCAGGGAGGGATAGGACTGGGGGGAATGGATCCAAGATAGAGGAGGGGAGATTGAGATTAGAGGTTAGGAAGTTGTTCCCCATGAGGGTGGTGAGAGCCTGGCACAAGTTGCCCAGGGAGGTGGTAGAAGCCTCCTGCCTGGAGGTGTTTGCAGCCAGGCTGGATGTGGCTGTGAGCAACCTGCTGTAGTGTGAGGTGTCCCTGCCCATGGCAGGGGGGTTGGGACTGGCTGATCCTTGAGGTCCCTTCCAAGCCTGAGAATTCTGATTCTATGATTTTTAACTTCTGGAGTGAGGTGCCAGCTCCCTCAGGCAGTGCTGTGCTGCTTCCTCTTTTGGCTGCAGAAGTGCAAGCTTTTGATCTCTGGCTTGTTTGACAGCCTTTGAAGGCTCTGGTAGAGTGCTTTGTGGGAAATTCGTGAGCATCCAAGCTTTAAAATGTTAAATAAAGTAAAAGATGTTGACTGAGTTTGCTGGCACAGAAAGTTTCCCTGCCAAGCTCTTCCAGAATGACCTACATGTTGCTCCTGCAGTGTGTCTGTGTGCTTGCAAAATGCTGGGCCCAGCTGCATGGACACTTCAAGATCTGTGTTTGAAGGCTGCAGGATCTTCTCTTCCTCATTCTGATCTCTTCCTTTTCAACTGAGTGTTGAACAGGGCTGAGCTGGACCTAGAGCTGAAGATCAGGAATGTTTTACACATAAGGGGTGTGTTGGGTCATTTCCCCCCACCCTGCCTTTAGGTCCAGGCTTACCCAGACTCTTAGTGGTTCTCTAAGCATTCAGGCCCCATTTTACAGCAGCAGTGTGGGCAGACAGGAAAAGCTATGCTTTGGTGCTGGTGCACAAGAAAAACCCTGCAAGGGAGTTAGCTATAATGTGAAAGAGGGAATCCAGAGAGACAGCTCACACTGAAGCATCAACTGAGCTGTAGGCCTCAAAGACAGATGACAGATGTTGGTGAGATTGAAAAGAGAGGGGTGCCAAGAGTGTGGAGGAAGCTAAAACCCTTCTTGTCCATTAGTTGCCTGCAGCTGATAAAGATTTGGATCAGGCCTAATGGGTGCAGCAGAAA
>NW_027144441.1:0-37339 GCF_026170545.1 Melanerpes formicivorus | reverse complement strand
TACCTTATTCCTGTGCTGAGATACAGGCTGCTCCAACCTGCTGTAAAATGCTTGATTTCGAGAGTGAGCGAAACTAATGAAAACATTGTTGGGGTAAAACCTAAAGGGAAAGACCTAGCACCAAATCCAATTTGCCATCTGATCTAACTTCTGGAGGCAGTCAAAATGAGCCTTAGAATTCTTCCCTACCTTATTCCTGTGCTGAGATACAGGCTGCTCCAACCTGCTGTAAAATGCTTGATTTCGAGAGTGAGCGAAACTAATGAAAACATTGTTGGGGTAAAACCTAAAGGGAAAGACCTAGCACCAAATCCAATTTGCCATCTGATCTAACTTCTGGAGGCAGTCAAAATGAGCCTTAGAATTCTTCCCTACCTTATTCCTGTGCTGAGATACAGGCTGCTCCAACCTGCTGTAAAATGCTTGATTTCGAGAGTGAGCGAAACTAATGAAAACATTGTTGGGGTAAAACCTAAAGGGAAAGACCTAGCACCAAATCCAATTTGCCATCTGATCTAACTTCTGGAGGCAGTCAAAATGAGCCTTAGAATTCTTCCCTACCTTATTCCTGTGCTGAGATACAGGCTGCTCCAACCTGCTGTAAAATGCTTGATTTCGAGAGTGAGCGAAACTAATGAAAACATTGTTGGGGTAAAACCTAAAGGGAAAGACCTAGCACCAAATCCAATTTGCCATCTGATCTAACTTCTGGAGGCAGTCAAAATGAGCATTAGAATTCTTCCCTACCTTATTCCTGTGCTGAGATACAGGCTGCTCCAACCTGCTGTAAAATGCTTGATTTCGAGAGTGAGCGAAACTAATGAAAACATTGTTGGGGTAAAACCTAAAGGGAAAGACCTAGCACCAAATCCAATTTGCCATCTGATCTAACTTCTGGAGGCAGTCAAAATGATCCTTAGAATTCTTCCCTACCTTATTCCTGTGCTGAGATACAGGCTGCTCCAACCTGCTGTAAAATGCTTGATTTCGAGAGTGAGCGAAACTAATGAAAACATTGTTGGGGTAAAACCTAAAGGGAAAGACCTAGCACCAAATCCAATTTGCCATCTGATCTAACTTCTGGAGGCAGTCAAAATGATCCTTAGAATTCTTCCCTACCTTATTCCTGTGCTGAGATACAGGCTGCTCCAACCTGCTGTAAAATGCTTGATTTCGAGAGTGAGCGAAACTAATGAAAACATTGTTGGGGTAAAACCTAAAGGGAAAGACCTAGCACCAAATCCAATTTGCCATCTGATCTAACTTCTGGAGGCAGTCAAAATGAGCCTTAGAATTCTTCCCTACCTTATTCCTGTGTTGAGATACAGGCTGCTCCAACCTGCTGTAAAATGCTTGATTTCGAGAGTGAGCGAAACTAATGAAAACATTGTTGGGGTAAAACCTAAAGGGAAAGACCTAGCACCAAATCCAATTTGCCATCTGATCTAACTTCTGGAGGCAGTCAAAATGAGCCTTAGAATTCTTCCCTACCTTATTCCTGTGCTGAGATACAGGCTGCTCCAACCTGCTGTAAAATGCTTGATTTCGAGAGTGAGCGAAACTAATGAAAACATTGTTGGGGTAAAACCTAAAGGGAAAGACCTAGCACCAAATCCAATTTGCCATCTGATCTAACTTCTGGAGGCAGTCAAAATGATCCTTAGAACTCTTCCCTACCTTATTCCTGTGCTGAGATACAGGCTGCTCCAACCTGCTGTAAAATGCTTGATTTCGAGAGTGAGCGAAACTAATGAAAACATTGTTGGGGTAAAACCTAAAGGGAAAGACCTAGCACCAAATCCAATTTGCCATCTGATCTAACTTCTGGAGGCAGTCAAAATGAGCCTTAGAATTCTTCCCTACCTTATTCCTGTGCTGAGATACAGGCTGCTCCAACCTGCTGTAAAATGCTTGATTTCGAGAGTGAGCGAAACTAATGAAAACATTGTTGGGGTAAAACCTAAAGGGAAAGACCTAGCACCAAATCCAATTTGCCATCTGATCTAACTTCTGGAGGCAGTCAAAATGATCCTTAGAACTCTTCCCTACCTTATTCCTGTGCTGAGATACAGGCTGCTCCAACCTGCTGTAAAATGCTTGATTTCGAGAGTGAGCGAAACTAATGAAAACATTGTTGGGGTAAAACCTAAAGGGAAAGACCTAGCACCAAATCCAATTTGCCATCTGATCTAACTTCTGGAGGCAGTCAAAATGAGCCTTAGAATTCTTCCCTACCTTATTCCTGTGCTGAGATACAGGCTGCTCCAACCTGCTGTAAAATGCTTGATTTCGAGAGTGAGCGAAACTAATGAAAACATTGTTGGGGTAAAACCTAAAGGGAAAGACCTAGCACCAAATCCAATTTGCCATCTGATCTAACTTCTGGAGGCAGTCAAAATGAGCCTTAGAATTCTTCCCTACCTTATTCCTGTGCTGAGATACAGGCTGCTCCAACCTGCTGTAAAATGCTTGATTTCGAGAGTGAGCGAAACTAATGAAAACATTGTTGGGGTAAAACCTAAAGGGAAAGACCTAGCACCAAATCCAATTTGCCATCTGATCTAACTTCTGGAGGCAGTCAAAATGATCCTTAGAACTCTTCCCTACCTTATTCCTGTGCTGAGATACAGGCTGCTCCAACCTGCTGTAAAATGCTTGATTTCGAGAGTGAGCGAAACTAATGAAAACATTGTTGGGGTAAAACCTAAAGGGAAAGACCTAGCACCAAATCCAATTTGCCATCTGATCTAACTTCTGGAGGCAGTCAAAATGAGCCTTAGAATTCTTCCCTACCTTATTCCTGTGCTGAGATACAGGCTGCTCCAACCTGCTGTAAAATGCTTGATTTCGAGAGTGAGCAAAACTAATGAAAACATTGTTGGGGTAAAACCGAAAGGGAAAGACCTAGCACCAAATCCAATTTGCCATCTGATCTAACTTCTGGAGGCAGTCAAAATGATCCTTAGAATTCTTCCCTACCTTATTCCTGTGCTGAGATACAGGCTGCTCCAACCTGCTGTAAAATGCTTGATTTCGAGAGTGAGCGAAACTAATGAAAACATTGTTGGGGTAAAACCTAAAGGGAAAGACCTAGCACCAAATCCAATTTGCCATCTGATCTAACTTCTGGAGGCAGTCAAAATGAGCCTTAGAATTCTTCCCTACCTTATTCCTGTGCTGAGATACAGGCTGCTCCAACCTGCTGTAAAATGCTTGATTTCGAGAGTGAGCGAAACTAATGAAAACATTGTTGGGGTAAAACCGAAAGGGAAAGACCTAGCACCAAATCCAATTTGCCATCTGATCTAACTTCTGGAGGCAGTCAAAATGATCCTTAGAATTCTTCCCTACCTTATTCCTGTGCTGAGATACAGGCTGCTCCAACCTGCTGTAAAATGCTTGATTTCGAGAGTGAGCGAAACTAATGAAAACATTGTTGGGGTAAAACCTAAAGGGAAAGACCTAGCACCAAATCCAATTTGCCATCTGATCTAACTTCTGGAGGCAGTCAAAATGAGCCTTAGAATTCTTCCCTACCTTATTCCTGTGCTGAGATACAGGCTGCTCCAACCTGCTGTAAAATGCTTGATTTCGAGAGTGAGCGAAACTAATGAAAACATTGTTGGGGTAAAACCTAAAGGGAAAGACCTAGCACCAAATCCAATTTGCCATCTGATCTAACTTCTGGAGGCAGTCAAAATGATCCTTAGAACTCTTCCCTACCTTATTCCTGTGCTGAGATACAGGCTGCTCCAACCTGCTGTAAAATGCTTGATTTCGAGAGTGAGCGAAACTAATGAAAACATTGTTGGGGTAAAACCTAAAGGGAAAGACCTAGCACCAAATCCAATTTGCCATCTGATCTAACTTCTGGAGGCAGTCAAAATGAGCCTTAGAATTCTTCCCTACCTTATTCCTGTGCTGAGATACAGGCTGCTCCAACCTGCTGTAAAATGCTTGATTTCGAGAGTGAGCGAAACTAATGAAAACATTGTTGGGGTAAAACCTAAAGGGAAAGACCTAGCACCAAATCCAATTTGCCATCTGATCTAACTTCTGGAGGCAGTCAAAATGAGCCTTAGAATTCTTCCCTACCTTATTCCTGTGCTGAGATACAGGCTGCTCCAACCTGCTGTAAAATGCTTGATTTCGAGAGTGAGCGAAACTAATGAAAACATTGTTGGGGTAAAACCTAAAGGGAAAGACCTAGCACCAAATCCAATTTGCCATCTGATCTAACTTCTGGAGGCAGCCAAAATGAGCCTTAGAATTCTTCCCTACCTTATTCCTGTGTTGAGATACAGGCTGCTCCAACCTGCTGTAAAATGCTTGATTTCGAGAGTGAGCGAAACTAATGAAAACATTGTTGGGGTAAAACCTAAAGGGAAAGACCTAGCACCAAATCCAATTTGCCATCTGATCTAACTTCTGGAGGCAGTCAAAATGAGCCTTAGAATTCTTCCCTACCTTATTCCTGTGCTGAGATACAGGCTGCTCCAACCTGCTGTAAAATGCTTGATTTCGAGAGTGAGCGAAACTAATGAAAACATTGTTGGGGTAAAACCTAAAGGGAAAGACCTAGCACCAAATCCAATTTGCCATCTGATCTAACTTCTGGAGGCAGTCAAAATGATCCTTAGAACTCTTCCCTACCTTATTCCTGTGCTGAGATACAGGCTGCTCCAACCTGCTGTAAAATGCTTGATTTCGAGAGTGAGCGAAACTAATGAAAACATTGTTGGGGTAAAACCTAAAGGGAAAGACCTAGCACCAAATCCAATTTGCCATCTGATCTAACTTCTGGAGGCAGTCAAAATGAGCCTTAGAATTCTTCCCTACCTTATTCCTGTGCTGAGATACAGGCTGCTCCAACCTGCTGTAAAATGCTTGATTTCGAGAGTGAGCGAAACTAATGAAAACATTGTTGGGGTAAAACCTAAAGGGAAAGACCTAGCACCAAATCCAATTTGCCATCTGATCTAACTTCTGGAGGCAGTCAAAATGAGCCTTAGAATTCTTCCCTACCTTATTCCTGTGCTGAGATACAGGCTGCTCCAACCTGCTGTAAAATGCTTGATTTCGAGAGTGAGCGAAACTAATGAAAACATTGTTGGGGTAAAACCTAAAGGGAAAGACCTAGCACCAAATCCAATTTGCCATCTGATCTAACTTCTGGAGGCAGTCAAAATGATCCTTAGAATTCTTCCCTACCTTATTCCTGTGCTGAGATACAGGCTGCTCCAACCTGCTGTAAAATGCTTGATTTCGAGAGTGAGCGAAACTAATGAAAACATTGTTGGGGTAAAACCTAAAGGGAAAGACCTAGCACCAAATCCAATTTGCCATCTGATCTAACTTCTGGAGGCAGTCAAAATGAGCATTTGAATTCTTCCCTACCTTATTCCTGTGCTGAGATACAGGCTGCTCCAACCTGCTGTAAAATGCTTGATTTCGAGAGTGAGCGAAACTAATGAAAACATTGTTGGGGTAAAACCTAAAGGGAAAGACCTAGCACCAAATCCAATTTGCCATCTGATCTAACTTCTGGAGGCAGTCAAAATGATCCTTAGAATTCTTCCCTACCTTATTCCTGTGCTGAGATACAGGCTGCTCCAACCTGCTGTAAAATGCTTGATTTCGAGAGTGAGCGAAACTAATGAAAACATTGTTGGGGTAAAACCTAAAGGGAAAGACCTAGCACCAAATCCAATTTGCCATCTGATCTAACTTCTGGAGGCAGTCAAAATGAGCATTTGAATTCTTCCCTACCTTATTCCTGTGCTGAGATACAGGCTGCTCCAACCTGCTGTAAAATGCTTGATTTCGAGAGTGAGCGAAACTAATGAAAACATTGTTGGGGTAAAACCTAAAGGGAAAGACCTAGCACCAAATCCAATTTGCCATCTGATCTAACTTCTGGAGGCAGTCAAAATGATCCTTAGAACTCTTCCCTACCTTATTCCTGTGCTGAGATACAGGCTGCTCCAACCTGCTGTAAAATGCTTGATTTCGAGAGTGAGCGAAACTAATGAAAACATTGTTGGGGTAAAACCTAAAGGGAAAGACCTAGCACCAAATCCAATTTGCCATCTGATCTAACTTCTGGAGGCAGTCAAAATGAGCCTTAGAATTCTTCCCTACCTTATTCCTGTGCTGAGATACAGGCTGCTCCAACCTGCTGTAAAATGCTTGATTTCGAGAGTGAGCGAAACTAATGAAAACATTGTTGGGGTAAAACCTAAAGGGAAAGACCTAGCACCAAATCCAATTTGCCATCTGATCTAACTTCTGGAGGCAGTCAAAATGAGCCTTAGAATTCTTCCCTACCTTATTCCTGTGCTGAGATACAGGCTGCTCCAACCTGCTGTAAAATGCTTGATTTCGAGAGTGAGCGAAACTAATGAAAACATTGTTGGGGTAAAACCTAAAGGGAAAGACCTAGCACCAATTCCAATTTGCCATCTGATCTAACTTCTGGAGGCAGTCAAAATGAGCCTTAGAATTCTTCCCTACCTTATTCCTGTGCTGAGATACAGGCTGCTCCAACCTGCTGTAAAATGCTTGATTTCGAGAGTGAGCGAAACTAATGAAAACATTGTTGGGGTAAAACCTAAAGGGAAAGACCTAGCACCAAATCCAATTTGCCATCTGATCTAACTTCTGGAGGCAGTCAAAATGAGCCTTAGAATTCTTCCCTACCTTATTCCTGTGCTGAGATACAGGCTGCTCCAACCTGCTGTAAAATGCTTGATTTCGAGAGTGAGCGAAACTAATGAAAACATTGTTGGGGTAAAACCTAAAGGGAAAGACCTAGCACCAAATCCAATTTGCCATCTGATCTAACTTCTGGAGGCAGTCAAAATGAGCCTTAGAATTCTTCCCTACCTTATTCCTGTGCTGAGATACAGGCTGCTCCAACCTGCTGTAAAATGCTTGATTTCGAGAGTGAGCGAAACTAATGAAAACATTGTTGGGGTAAAACCGAAAGGGAAAGACCTAGCACCAAATCCAATTTGCCATCTGATCTAACTTCTGGAGGCAGTCAAAATGAGCCTTAGAATTCTTCCCTACCTTATTCCTGTGCTGAGATACAGGCTGCTCCAACCTGCTGTAAAATGCTTGATTTCGAGAGTGAGCGAAACTAATGAAAACATTGTTGGGGTAAAACCTAAAGGGAAAGACCTAGCACCAAATCCAATTTGCCATCTGATCTAACTTCTGGAGGCAGTCAAAATGAGCCTTAGAATTCTTCCCTACCTTATTCCTGTGCTGAGATACAGGCTGCTCCAACCTGCTGTAAAATGCTTGATTTCGAGAGTGAGCGAAACTAATGAAAACATTGTTGGGGTAAAACCTAAAGGGAAAGACCTAGCACCAAATCCAATTTGCCATCTGATCTAACTTCTGGAGGCAGTCAAAATGAGCCTTAGAATTCTTCCCTACCTTATTCCTGTGCTGAGATACAGGCTGCTCCAACCTGCTGTAAAATGCTTGATTTCGAGAGTGAGCGAAACTAATGAAAACATTGTTGGGGTAAAACCTAAAGGGAAAGACCTAGCACCAAATCCAATTTGCCATCTGATCTAACTTCTGGAGGCAGTCAAAATGATCCTTAGAATTCTTCCCTACCTTATTCCTGTGCTGAGATACAGGCTGCTCCAACCTGCTGTAAAATGCTTGATTTCGAGAGTGAGCGAAACTAATGAAAACATTGTTGGGGTAAAACCTAAAGGGAAAGACCTAGCACCAAATCCAATTTGCCATCTGATCTAACTTCTGGAGGCAGTCAAAATGAGCATATGAATTCTTCCCTACCTTATTCCTGTGCTGAGATACAGGCTGCTCCAACCTGCTGTAAAATGCTTGATTTCGAGAGTGAGCGAAACTAATGAAAACATTGTTGGGGTAAAACCTAAAGGGAAAGACCTAGCACCAAATCCAATTTGCCATCTGATCTAACTTCTGGAGGCAGTCAAAATGAGCATTTGAATTCTTCCCTACCTTATTCCTGTGCTGAGATACAGGCTGCTCCAACCTGCTGTAAAATGCTTGATTTCGAGAGTGAGCGAAACTAATGAAAACATTGTTGGGGTAAAACCGAAAGGGAAAGACCTAGCACCAAATCCAATTTGCCATCTGATCTAACTTCTGGAGGCAGTCAAAATGATCCTTAGAATTCTTCCCTACCTTATTCCTGTGCTGAGATTCAGGCTGCTCCAACCTGCTGTAATATGCTTGATTTCGAGAGTGAGCGAAACTAATGAAAACATTGTTGGGGTAAAACCTAAAGGGAAAGACCTAGCACCAAATCCAATTTGCCATCTGATCTAACTTCTGGAGGCAGTCAAAATGAGCCTTAGAATTCTTCCCTACCTTATTCCTGTGCTGAGATACAGGCTGCTCCAACCTGCTGTAAAATGCTTGATTTCGAGAGTGAGCGAAACTAATGAAAACATTGTTGGGGTAAAACCTAAAGGGAAAGACCTAGCACCAAATCCAATTTGCCATCTGATCTAACTTCTGGAGGCAGTCAAAATGATCCTTAGAACTCTTCCCTACCTTATTCCTGTGCTGAGATACAGGCTGCTCCAACCTGCTGTAAAATGCTTGATTTCGAGAGTGAGCGAAACTAATGAAAACATTGTTGGGGTAAAACCTAAAGGGAAAGACCTAGCACCAAATCCAATTTGCCATCTGATCTAACTTCTGGAGGCAGTCAAAATGAGCCTTAGAATTCTTCCCTACCTTATTCCTGTGCTGAGATACAGGCTGCTCCAACCTGCTGTAAAATGCTTGATTTCGAGAGTGAGCGAAACTAATGAAAACATTGTTGGGGTAAAACCTAAAGGGAAAGACCTAGCACCAAATCCAATTTGCCATCTGATCTAACTTCTGGAGGCAGTCAAAATGATCCTTAGAACTCTTCCCTACCTTATTCCTGTGCTGAGATACAGGCTGCTCCAACCTGCTGTAAAATGCTTGATTTCGAGAGTGAGCGAAACTAATGAAAACATTGTTGGGGTAAAACCTAAAGGGAAAGACCTAGCACCAAATCCAATTTGCCATCTGATCTAACTTCTGGAGGCAGTCAAAATGATCCTTAGAATTCTTCCCTACCTTATTCCTGTGCTGAGATACAGGCTGCTCCAACCTGCTGTAAAATGCTTGATTTCGAGAGTGAGCGAAACTAATGAAAACATTGTTGGGGTAAAACCTAAAGGGAAAGACCTAGCACCAATTCCAATTTGCCATCTGATCTAACTTCTGGAGGCAGTCAAAATGAGCCTTAGAATTCTTCCCTACCTTATTCCTGTGCTGAGATACAGGCTGCTCCAACCTGCTGTAAAATGCTTGATTTCGAGAGTGAGCGAAACTAATGAAAACATTGTTGGGGTAAAACCTAAAGGGAAAGACCTAGCACCAAATCCAATTTGCCATCTGATCTAACTTCTGGAGGCAGTCAAAATGAGCCTTAGAATTCTTCCCTACCTTATTCCTGTGCTGAGATACAGGCTGCTCCAACCTGCTGTAAAATGCTTGATTTCGAGAGTGAGCGAAACTAATGAAAACATTGTTGGGGTAAAACCTAAAGGGAAAGACCTAGCACCAATTCCAATTTGCCATCTGATCTAACTTCTGGAGGCAGTCAAAATGAGCCTTAGAATTCTTCCCTACCTTATTCCTGTGCTGAGATACAGGCTGCTCCAACCTTCTGTAAAATGCTTGATTTCGAGAGTGAGCGAAAACTAATGAAAACATTGTTGGGGTAAAACCTAAAGGGAAAGACCTAGCACCAAATCCAATTTGCCATCTGATCTAACTTCTGGAGGCAGTCAAAATGAGCCTTTGAATTCTTCCCTACCTTATTCCTGTGCTGAGATACAGGCTGCTCCAACCTGCTGTAAAATGCTTGATTTCGAGAGTGAGCGAAACTAATGAAAACATTGTTGGGGTAAAACCTAAAGGGAAAGACCTAGCACCAAATCCAATTTGCCCATCTGATCTAACTTCTGGAGGCAGTCAAAATGAGCCTTAGAATTCTTCCCTACCTTATTCCTGTGCTGAGATACAGGCTGCTCCAACCTGCTGTAAAATGCTTGATTTCGAGAGTGAGCGAAACTAATGAAAACATTGTTGGGGTAAAACCTAAAGGGAAAGACCTAGCACCAAATCCAATTTGCCATCTGATCTAACTTCTGGAGGGCAGTCAAAATGAGCCTTAGAATTCTTCCCTACCTTATTCCTGTGCTGAGATACAGGCTGCTCCAACCTGCTGTAAAATGCTTGATTTCGAGAGTGAGCGAAACTAATGAAAACATTGTTGGGGTAAAACCTAAAGGGAAAGACCTAGCACCAAATCCAATTTGCCATCTGATCTAACTTCTGGAGGCAGTCAAAATGATCCTTAGAACTCTTCCCTACCTTATTCCTGTGCTGAGATACAGGCTGCTCCAACCTGCTGTAAAATGCTTGATTTCGAGAGTGAGCGAAACTAATGAAAACATTGTTGGGGTAAAACCTAAAGGGAAAGACCTAGCACCAAATCCAATTTGCCATCTGATCTAACTTCTGGAGGCAGTCAAAATGATCCTTAGAACTCTTCCCTACCTTATTCCTGTGCTGAGATACAGGCTGCTCCAACCTGCTGTAAAATGCTTGATTTCGAGAGTGAGCGAAACTAATGAAAACATTGTTGGGGTAAAACCGAAAGGGAAAAGACCTAGCACCAAATCCAATTTGCCATCTGATCTAACTTCTGGAGGCAGTCAAAAATGATCCTTAGAATTCTTCCCTACCTTATTCCTGTGCTGAGATACAGGCTGCTCCAACCTGCTGTAAAATGCTTGATTTCGAGAGTGAGCGAAACTAATGAAAACATTGTTGGGGTAAAACCTAAAGGGAAAGACCTAGCACCAAATCCAATTTGCCATCTGATCTAACTTCTGGAGGCAGTCAAAATGAGCCTTAGAATTCTTCCCTACCTTATTCCTGTGCTGAGATACAGGCTGCTCCAACCTGCTGTAAAATGCTTGATTTCGAGAGTGAGCGAAACTAATGAAAACATTGTTGGGGTAAAACCTAAAGGGAAAGACCTAGCACCAAATCCAATTTGCCATCTGATCTAACTTCTGGAGGCAGTCAAAATGATCCTTAGAATTCTTCCCTACCTTATTCCTGTGCTGAGATACAGGCTGCTCCAACCTGCTGTAAAATGCTTGATTTCGAGAGTGAGCGAAACTAATGAAAACATTGTTGGGGTAAGACCTAAAGGGAAAGACCTAGCACCAATTCCAATTTGCCATCTGATCTAACTTCTGGAGGCAGTCAAAATGAGCCTTAGAATTCTTCCCTACCTTATTCCTGTGCTGAGATACAGGCTGCTCCAACCTGCTGTAAAATGCTTGATTTCGAGAGTGAGCGAAACTAATGAAAACATTGTTGGGGTAAAACCTAAAGGGAAAGACCTAGCACCAAATCCAATTTGCCATCTGATCTAACTTCTGGAGGCAGTCAAAATGAGCCTTAGAATTCTTCCCTACCTTATTCCTGTGCTGAGATACAGGCTGCTCCAACCTGCTGTAAAATGCTTGATTTCGAGAGTGAGCGAAACTAATGAAAACATTGTTGGGGTAAAACCTAAAGGGAAAGACCTAGCACCAAATCCAATTTGCCATCTGATCTAACTTCTGGAGGCAGTCAAAATGATCCTTAGAATTCTTCCCTACCTTATTCCTGTGCTGAGATACAGGCTGCTCCAACCTGCTGTAAAATGCTTGATTTCGAGAGTGAGCGAAACTAATGAAAACATTGTTGGGGTAAAACCTAAACGGAAAGACCTAGCACCAAATCCAATTTGCCATCTGATCTAACTTCTGGAGGCAGTCAAAATGATCCTTAGAATTCTTCCCTACCTTATTCCTGTGCTGAGATACAGGCTGCTCCAACCTGCTGTAAAATGCTTGATTTCGAGAGTGAGCGAAACTAATGAAAACATTGTTGGGGTAAAACCTAAAGGGAAAGACCTAGCACCAATTCCAATTTGCCATCTGATCTAACTTCTGGAGGCAGTCAAAATGATCCTTAGAACTCTTCCCTACCTTATTCCTGTGCTGAGATACAGGCTGCTCCAACCTGCTGTAAAATGCTTGATTTCGAGAGTGAGCGAAACTAATGAAAACATTGTTGGGGTAAAACCTAAAGGGAAAGACCTAGCACCAAATCCAATTTGCCATCTGATCTAACTTCTGGAGGCAGTCAAAATGAGCCTTAGAATTCTTCCCTACCTTATTCCTGTGCTGAGATACAGGCTGCTCCAACCTGCTGTAAAATGCTTGATTTCGAGAGTGAGCGAAACTAATGAAAACATTGTTGGGGTAAAACCTAAAGGGAAAGACCTAGCACCAAATCCAATTTGCCATCTGATCTAACTTCTGGAGGCAGTCAAAATGAGCCTTAGAATTCTTCCCTACCTTATTCCTGTGCTGAGATACAGGCTGCTCCAACCTGCTGTAAAATGCTTGATTTCGAGAGTGAGCGAAACTAATGAAAACATTGTTGGGGTAAAACCTAAAGGGAAAGACCTAGCACCAAATCCAATTTGCCATCTGATCTAACTTCTGGAGGCAGTCAAAATGATCCTTAGAATTCTTCCCTACCTTATTCCTGTGCTGAGATACAGGCTGCTCCAACCTGCTGTAAAATGCTTGATTTCGAGAGTGAGCGAAACTAATGAAAACATTGTTGGGGTAAAACCTAAAGGGAAAGACCTAGCACCAAATCCAATTTGCCATCTGATCTAACTTCTGGAGGCAGTCAAAATGAGCATTTGAATTCTTCCCTACCTTATTCCTGTGCTGAGATACAGGCTGCTCCAACCTGCTGTAAAATGCTTGATTTCGAGAGTGAGCGAAACTAATGAAAACATTGTTGGGGTAAAACCTAAAGGGAAAGACCTAGCACCAAATCCAATTTGCCATCTGATCTAACTTCTGGAGGCAGTCAAAATGAGCATTTGAATTCTTCCCTACCTTATTCCTGTGCTGAGATACAGGCTGCTCCAACCTGCTGTAAAATGCTTGATTTCGAGAGTGAGCGAAACTAATGAAAACATTGTTGGGGTAAAACCTAAAGGGAAAGACCTAGCACCAAATCCAATTTGCCATCTGATCTAACTTCTGGAGGCAGTCAAAATGATCCTTAGAACTCTTCCCTACCTTATTCCTGTGCTGAGATACAGGCTGCTCCAACCTGCTGTAAAATGCTTGATTTCGAGAGTGAGCGAAACTAATGAAAACATTGTTGGGGTAAAACCTAAAGGGAAAGACCTAGCACCAAATCCAATTTGCCATCTGATCTAACTTCTGGAGGCAGTCAAAATGAGCCTTAGAATTCTTCCCTACCTTATTCCTGTGCTGAGATACAGGCTGCTCCAACCTGCTGTAAAATGCTTGATTTCGAGAGTGAGCGAAACTAATGAAAACATTGTTGGGGTAAAACCTAAAGGGAAAGACCTAGCACCAAATCCAATTTGCCATCTGATCTAACTTCTGGAGGCAGTCAAAATGATCCTTAGAATTCTTCCCTACCTTATTCCTGTGCTGAGATACAGGCTGCTCCAACCTGCTGTAAAATGCTTGATTTCGAGAGTGAGCGAAACTAATGAAAACATTGTTGGGGTAAAACCTAAAGGGAAAGACCTAGCACCAATTCCAATTTGCCATCTGATCTAACTTCTGGAGGCAGTCAAAATGAGCCTTAGAATTCTTCCCTACCTTATTCCTGTGCTGAGATACAGGCTGCTCCAACCTGCTGTAAAATGCTTGATTTCGAGAGTGAGCGAAACTAATGAAAACATTGTTGGGGTAAAACCTAAAGGGAAAGACCTAGCACCAAATCCAATTTGCCATCTGATCTAACTTCTGGAGGCAGTCAAAATGAGCCTTAGAATTCTTCCCTACCTTATTCCTGTGCTGAGATACAGGCTGCTCCAACCTGCTGTAAAATGCTTGATTTCGAGAGTGAGCGAAACTAATGAAAACATTGTTGGGGTAAAACCTAAAGGGAAAGACCTAGCACCAAATCCAATTTGCCATCTGATCTAACTTCTGGAGGCAGTCAAAATGAGCCTTAGAATTCTTCCCTACCTTATTCCTGTGCTGAGATACAGGCTGCTCCAACCTGCTGTAAAATGCTTGATTTCGAGAGTGAGCGAAACTAATGAAAACATTGTTGGGGTAAAACCGAAAGGGAAAGACCTAGCACCAAATCCAATTTGCCATCTGATCTAACTTCTGGAGGCAGTCAAAATGAGCCTTAGAATTCTTCCCTACCTTATTCCTGTGCTGAGATACAGGCTGCTCCAACCTGCTGTAAAATGCTTGATTTCGAGAGTGAGCGAAACTAATGAAAACATTGTTGGGGTAAAACCTAAAGGGAAAGACCTAGCACCAAATCCAATTTGCCATCTGATCTAACTTCTGGAGGCAGTCAAAATGAGCCTTAGAATTCTTCCCTACCTTATTCCTGTGCTGAGATACAGGCTGCTCCAACCTGCTGTAAAATGCTTGATTTCGAGAGTGAGCGAAACTAATGAAAACATTGTTGGGGTAAAACCTAAAGGGAAAGACCTAGCACCAAATCCAATTTGCCATCTGATCTAACTTCTGGAGGCAGTCAAAATGAGCCTTAGAATTCTTCCCTACCTTATTCCTGTGCTGAGATACAGGCTGCTCCAACCTGCTGTAAAATGCTTGATTTCGAGAGTGAGCGAAACTAATGAAAACATTGTTGGGGTAAAACCTAAAGGGAAAGACCTAGCACCAAATCCAATTTGCCATCTGATCTAACTTCTGGAGGCAGTCAAAATGATCCTTAGAATTCTTCCCTACCTTATTCCTGTGCTGAGATACAGGCTGCTCCAACCTGCTGTAAAATGCTTGATTTCGAGAGTGAGCGAAACTAATGAAAACATTGTTGGGGTAAAACCTAAAGGGAAAGACCTAGCACCAAATCCAATTTGCCATCTGATCTAACTTCTGGAGGCAGTCAAAATGAGCCTTAGAATTCTTCCCTACCTTATTCCTGTGCTGAGATACAGGCTGCTCCAACCTGCTGTAAAATGCTTGATTTCGAGAGTGAGCGAAACTAATGAAAACATTGTTGGGGTAAAACCTAAAGGGAAAGACCTAGCACCAAATCCAATTTGCCATCTGATCTAACTTCTGGAGGCAGTCAAAATGAGCCTTAGAATTCTTCCCTACCTTATTCCTGTGCTGAGATACAGGCTGCTCCAACCTGCTGTAAAATGCTTGATTTCGAGAGTGAGCGAAACTAATGAAAACATTGTTGGGGTAAAACCTAAAGGGAAAGACCTAGCACCAAATCCAATTTGCCATCTGATCTAACTTCTGGAGGCAGTCAAAATGAGCCTTAGAATTCTTCCCTACCTTATTCCTGTGCTGAGATACAGGCTGCTCCAACCTGCTGTAAAATGCTTGATTTCGAGAGTGAGCGAAACTAATGAAAACATTGTTGGGGTAAAACCTAAAGGGAAAGACCTAGCACCAAATCCAATTTGCCATCTGATCTAACTTCTGGAGGCAGTCAAAATGAGCCTTAGAACTCTTCCCTACCTTATTCCTGTGCTGAGATACAGGCTGCTCCAACCTGCTGTAAAATGCTTGATTTCGAGAGTGAGCGAAACTAATGAAAACATTGTTGGGGTAAAACCTAAAGGGAAAGACCTAGCACCAAATCCAATTTGCCATCTGATCTAACTTCTGGAGGCAGTCAAAATGATCCTTAGAATTCTTCCCTACCTTATTCCTGTGCTGAGATACAGGCTGCTCCAACCTGCTGTAAAATGCTTGATTTCGAGAGTGAGCGAAACTAATGAAAACATTGTTGGGGTAAAACCTAAAGGGAAAGACCTAGCCCCAAATCCAATTTGCCATCTGATCTAACTTCTGGAGGCAGTCAAAATGATCCTTAGAATTCTTCCCTACCTTATTCCTGTGCTGAGATACAGGCTGCTCCAACCTGCTGTAAAATGCTTGATTTCGAGAGTGAGCGAAACTAATGAAAACATTGTTGGGGTAAAACCTAAAGGGAAAGACCTAGCACCAAATCCAATTTGCCATCTGATCTAACTTCTGGAGGCAGTCAAAATGAGCCTTAGAATTCTTCCCTACCTTATTCCTGTGCTGAGATACAGGCTGCTCCAACCTGCTGTAAAATGCTTGATTTCGAGAGTGAGCGAAACTAATGAAAACATTGTTGGGGTAAAACCTAAAGGGAAAGACCTAGCACCAAATCCAATTTGCCATCTGATCTAACTTCTGGAGGCAGTCAAAATGAGCATATGAATTCTTCCCTACCTTATTCCTGTGCTGAGATACAGGCTGCTCCAACCTGCTGTAAAATGCTTGATTTCGAGAGTGAGCAAAACTAATGAAAACATTGTTGGGGTAAAACCGAAAGGGAAAGACCTAGCACCAAATCCAATTTGCCATCTGATCTAACTTCTGGAGGCAGTCAAAATGATCCTTAGAATTCTTCCCTACCTTATTCCTGTGCTGAGATACAGGCTGCTCCAACCTGCTGTAATATGCTTGATTTCGAGAGTGAGCGAAACTAATGAAAACATTGTTGGGGTAAAACCTAAAGGGAAAGACCTAGCACCAAATCCAATTTGCCATCTGATCTAACTTCTGGAGGCAGTCAAAATGAGCCTTAGAATTCTTCCCTACCTTATTCCTGTGCTGAGATACAGGCTGCTCCAACCTGCTGTAAAATGCTTGATTTCGAGAGTGAGCGAAACTAATGAAAACATTGTTGGGGTAAAACCTAAAGGGAAAGACCTAGCACCAAATCCAATTTGCCATCTGATCTAACTTCTGGAGGCAGTCAAAATGATCCTTAGAACTCTTCCCTACCTTATTCCTGTGCTGAGATACAGGCTGCTCCAACCTGCTGTAAAATGCTTGATTTCGAGAGTGAGCGAAACTAATGAAAACATTGTTGGGGTAAAACCTAAAGGGAAAGACCTAGCACCAAATCCAATTTGCCATCTGATCTAACTTCTGGAGGCAGTCAAAATGAGCCTTAGAATTCTTCCCTACCTTATTCCTGTGCTGAGATACAGGCTGCTCCAACCTGCTGTAAAATGCTTGATTTCGAGAGTGAGCGAAACTAATGAAAACATTGTTGGGGTAAAACCTAAAGGGAAAGACCTAGCACCAAATCCAATTTGCCATCTGATCTAACTTCTGGAGGCAGTCAAAATGATCCTTAGAACTCTTCCCTACCTTATTCCTGTGCTGAGATACAGGCTGCTCCAACCTGCTGTAAAATGCTTGATTTCGAGAGTGAGCGAAACTAATGAAAACATTGTTGGGGTAAAACCTAAAGGGAAAGACCTAGCACCAAATCCAATTTGCCATCTGATCTAACTTCTGGAGGCAGTCAAAATGATCCTTAGAATTCTTCCCTACCTTATTCCTGTGCTGAGATACAGGCTGCTCCAACCTGCTGTAAAATGCTTGATTTCGAGAGTGAGCGAAACTAATGAAAACATTGTTGGGGTAAAACCTAAAGGGAAAGACCTAGCACCAATTCCAATTTGCCATCTGATCTAACTTCTGGAGGCAGTCAAAATGAGCCTTAGAATTCTTCCCTACCTTATTCCTGTGCTGAGATACAGGCTGCTCCAACCTGCTGTAAAATGCTTGATTTCGAGAGTGAGCGAAACTAATGAAAACATTGTTGGGGTAAAACCTAAAGGGAAAGACCTAGCACCAAATCCAATTTGCCATCTGATCTAACTTCTGGAGGCAGTCAAAATGAGCCTTAGAATTCTTCCCTACCTTATTCCTGTGCTGAGATACAGGCTGCTCCAACCTGCTGTAAAATGCTTGATTTCGAGAGTGAGCGAAACTAATGAAAACATTGTTGGGGTAAAACCTAAAGGGAAAGACCTAGCACCAATTCCAATTTGCCATCTGATCTAACTTCTGGAGGCAGTCAAAATGAGCCTTAGAATTCTTCCCTACCTTATTCCTGTGCTGAGATACAGGCTGCTCCAACCTTCTGTAAAATGCTTGATTTCGAGAGTGAGCGAAACTAATGAAAACATTGTTGGGGTAAAACCTAAAGGGAAAGACCTAGCACCAAATCCAATTTGCCATCTGATCTAACTTCTGGAGGCAGTCAAAATGAGCCTTTGAATTCTTCCCTACCTTATTCCTGTGCTGAGATACAGGCTGCTCCAACCTGCTGTAAAATGCTTGATTTCGAGAGTGAGCGAAACTAATGAAAACATTGTTGGGGTAAAACCTAAAGGGAAAGACCTAGCACCAATTCCAATTTGCCATCTGATCTAACTTCTGGAGGCAGTCAAAATGAGCCTTAGAATTCTTCCCTACCTTATTCCTGTGCTGAGATACAGGCTGCTCCAACCTTCTGTAAAATGCTTGATTTCGAGAGTGAGCGAAACTAATGAAAACATTGTTGGGGTAAAACCTAAAGGGAAAGACCTAGCACCAAATCCAATTTGCCATCTGATCTAACTTCTGGAGGCAGTCAAAATGAGCCTTAGAATTCTTCCCTACCTTATTCCTGTGCTGAGATACAGGCTGCTCCAACCTGCTGTAAAATGCTTGATTTCGAGAGTGAGCGAAACTAATGAAAACATTGTTGGGGTAAAACCTAAAGGGAAAGACCTAGCACCAAATCCAATTTGCCATCTGATCTAACTTCTGGAGGCAGTCAAAATGAGCCTTAGAATTCTTCCCTACCTTATTCCTGTGCTGAGATACAGGCTGCTCCAACCTGCTGTAAAATGCTTGATTTCGAGAGTGAGCGAAACTAATGAAAACATTGTTGGGGTAAAACCTAAAGGGAAAGACCTAGCACCAAATCCAATTTGCCATCTGATCTAACTTCTGGAGGCAGTCAAAATGAGCCTTAGAATTCTTCCCTACCTTATTCCTGTGCTGAGATACAGGCTGCTCCAACCTGCTGTAAAATGCTTGATTTCGAGAGTGAGCGAAACTAATGAAAACATTGTTGGGGTAAAACCTAAAGGGAAAGACCTAGCACCAAATCCAATTTGCCATCTGATCTAACTTCTGGAGGCAGTCAAAATGAGCCTTAGAATTCTTCCCTACCTTATTCCTGTGCTGAGATACAGGCTGCTCCAACCTGCTGTAAAATGCTTGATTTCGAGAGTGAGCGAAACTAATGAAAACATTGTTGGGGTAAAACCTAAAGGGAAAGACCTAGCACCAAATCCAATTTGCCATCTGATCTAACTTCTGGAGGCAGTCAAAATGATCCTTAGAATTCTTCCCTACCTTATTCCTGTGCTGAGATACAGGCTGCTCCAACCTGCTGTAAAATGCTTAATTTCGAGAGTGAGCGAAACTAATGAAAACATTGTTGGGGTAAAACCTAAAGGGAAAGACCTAGCACCAAATCCAATTTGCCATCTGATCTAACTTCTGGAGGCAGTCAAAATGATCCTTAGAATTCTTCCCTACCTTATTCCTGTGCTGAGATACAGGCTGCTCCAACCTGCTGTAAAATGCTTGATTTCGAGAGTGAGCGAAACTAATGAAAACATTGTTGGGGTAAAACCTAAAGGGAAAGACCTAGCACCAAATCCAATTTGCCATCTGATCTAACTTCTGGAGGCAGTCAAAATGAGCATTTGAATTCTTCCCTACCTTATTCCTGTGCTGAGATACAGGCTGCTCCAACCTGCTGTAAAATGCTTGATTTCGAGAGAGCGAAACTAATGAAAACATTGTTGGGGTAAAACCTAAAGGGAAAGACCTAGCACCAAATCCAATTTGCCATCTGATCTAACTTCTGGAGGCAGTCAAAATGAGCCTTAGAATTCTTCCCTACCTTATTCCTGTGCTGAGATACAGGCTGCTCCAACCTGCTGTAAAATGCTTGATTTCGAGAGTGAGCGAAACTAATGAAAACATTGTTGGGGTAAAACCTAAAGGGAAAGACCTAGCACCAAATCCAATTTGCCATCTGATCTAACTTCTGGAGGCAGTCAAAATGAGCCTTAGAATTCTTCCCTACCTTATTCCTGTGCTGAGATACAGGCTGCTCCAACCTGCTGTAAAATGCTTGATTTCGAGAGTGAGCGAAACTAATGAAAACATTGTTGGGGTAAAACCTAAAGGGAAAGACCTAGCACCAAATCCAATTTGCCATCTGATCTAACTTCTGGAGGCAGTCAAAATGATCCTTAGAATTCTTCCCTACCTTATTCCTGTGCTGAGATACAGGCTGCTCCAACCTGCTGTAAAATGCTTGATTTCGAGAGTGAGCGAAACTAATGAAAACATTGTTGGGGTAAAACCTAAAGGGAAAGACCTAGCACCAAATCCAATTTGCCATCTGATCTAACTTCTGGAGGCAGTCAAAATGAGCATTTGAATTCTTCCCTACCTTATTCCTGTGCTGAGATACAGGCTGCTCCAACCTGCTGTAAAATGCTTGATTTCGAGAGTGAGCGAAACTAATGAAAACATTGTTGGGGTAAAACCTAAAGGGAAAGACCTAGCACCAAATCCAATTTGCCATCTGATCTAACTTCTGGAGGCAGTCAAAATGAGCATTTGAATTCTTCCCTACCTTATTCCTGTGCTGAGATACAGGCTGCTCCAACCTGCTGTAAAATGCTTGATTTCGAGAGTGAGCGAAACTAATGAAAACATTGTTGGGGTAAAACCTAAAGGGAAAGACCTAGCACCAAATCCAATTTGCCATCTGATCTAACTTCTGGAGGCAGTCAAAATGAGCATTTGAATTCTTCCCTACCTTATTCCTGTGCTGAGATACAGGCTGCTCCAACCTGCTGTAAAATGCTTGATTTCGAGAGTGAGCGAAACTAATGAAAACATTGTTGGGGTAAAACCTAAAGGGAAAGACCTAGCACCAAATCCAATTTGCCATCTGATCTAACTTCTGGAGGCAGTCAAAATGATCCTTAGAATTCTTCCCTACCTTATTCCTGTGCTGAGATACAGGCTGCTCCAACCTGCTGTAAAATGCTTGATTTCGAGAGTGAGCGAAACTAATGAAAACATTGTTGGGGTAAAACCTAAAGGGAAAGACCTAGCACCAAATCCAATTTGCCATCTGATCTAACTTCTGGAGGCAGTCAAAATGAGCCTTAGAATTCTTCCCTACCTTATTCCTGTGCTGAGATACAGGCTGCTCCAACCTGCTGTAAAATGCTTGATTTCGAGAGTGAGCGAAACTAATGAAAACATTGTTGGGGTAAAACCTAAAGGGAAAGACCTAGCACCAAATCCAATTTGCCATCTGATCTAACTTCTGGAGGCAGTCAAAATGAGCCTTAGAATTCTTCCCTACCTTATTCCTGTGCTGAGATACAGGCTGCTCCAACCTGCTGTAAAATGCTTGATTTCGAGAGTGAGCGAAACTAATGAAAACATTGTTGGGGTAAAACCTAAAGGGAAAGACCTAGCACCAAATCCAATTTGCCATCTGATCTAACTTCTGGAGGCAGTCAAAATGATCCTTAGAATTCTTCCCTACCTTATTCCTGTGCTGAGATACAGGCTGCTCCAACCTGCTGTAAAATGCTTGATTTCGAGAGTGAGCGAAACTAATGAAAACATTGTTGGGGTAAAACCTAAAGGGAAAGACCTAGCACCAAATCCAATTTGCCATCTGATCTAACTTCTGGAGGCAGTCAAAATGAGCCTTAGAATTCTTCCCTACCTTATTCCTGTGCTGAGATACAGGCTGCTCCAACCTGCTGTAAAATGCTTGATTTCGAGAGTGAGCGAAACTAATGAAAACATTGTTGGGGTAAAACCTAAAGGGAAAGACCTAGCACCAAATCCAATTTGCCATCTGATCTAACTTCTGGAGGCAGTCAAAATGAGCCTTAGAATTCTTCCCTACCTTATTCCTGTGCTGAGATACAGGCTGCTCCAACCTGCTGTAAAATGCTTGATTTCCAGAGTGAGCGAAACTAATGAAAACATTGTTGGGGTAAAACCTAAAGGGAAAGACCTAGCACCAAATCCAATTTGCCATCTGATCTAACTTCTGGAGGCAGTCAAAATGAGCATTTGAATTCTTCCCTACCTTATTCCTGTGCTGAGATACAGGCTGCTCCAACCTGCTGTAAAATGCTTGATTTCGAGAGTGAGCGAAACTAATGAAAACATTGTTGGGGTAAAACCTAAACGGAAAGACCTAGCACCAAATCCAATTTGCCATCTGATCTAACTTCTGGAGGCAGTCAAAATGAGCCTTAGAATTCTTCCCTACCTTATTCCTGTGCTGAGATACAGGCTGCTCCAACCTGCTGTAAAATGCTTGATTTCGAGAGTGAGCGAAACTAATGAAAACATTGTTGGGGTAAAACCTAAAGGGAAAGACCTAGCACCAAATCCAATTTGCCATCTGATCTAACTTCTGGAGGCAGTCAAAATGAGCCTTAGAATTCTTCCCTACCTTATTCCTGTGCTGAGATACAGGCTGCTCCAACCTGCTGTAAAATGCTTGATTTCGAGAGTGAGCGAAACTAATGAAAACATTGTTGGGGTAAAACCTAAAGGGAAAGACCTAGCACCAAATCCAATTTGCCATCTGATCTAACTTCTGGAGGCAGTCAAAATGAGCATTTGAATTCTTCCCTACCTTATTCCTGTGCTGAGATACAGGCTGCTCCAACCTGCTGTAAAATGCTTGATTTCGAGAGAGCGAAACTAATGAAAACCTTGTTGGGGTAAAACCTAAAGGGAAAGACCTAGCACCAAATCCAATTTGCCATCTGATCTAACTTCTGGAGGCAGTCAAAATGAGCATTTGAATTCTTCCCTACCTTATTCCTGTGCTGAGATACAGGCTGCTCCAACCTGCTGTAAAATGCTTGATTTCGAGAGTGAGCGAAACTAATGAAAACATTGTTGGGGTAAAACCTAAAGGGAAAGACCTAGCACCAAATCCAATTTGCCATCTGATCTAACTTCTGGAGGCAGTCAAAATGAGCATTTGAATTCTTCCCTACCTTATTCCTGTGCTGAGATACAGGCTGCTCCAACCTGCTGTAAAATGCTTGATTTCGAGAGTGAGCGAAACTAATGAAAACATTGTTGGGGTAAAACCTAAAGGGAAAGACCTAGCACCAAATCCAATTTGCCATCTGATCTAACTTCTGGAGGCAGTCAAAATGAGCCTTAGAATTCTTCCCTACCTTATTCCTGTGCTGAGATACAGGCTGCTCCAACCTGCTGTAAAATGCTTGATTTCGAGAGTGAGCGAAACTAATGAAAACATTGTTGGGGTAAAACCTAAAGGGAAAGACCTAGCACCAAATCCAATTTGCCATCTGATCTAACTTCTGGAGGCAGTCAAAATGAGCCTTAGAATTCTTCCCTACCTTATTCCTGTGCTGAGATACAGGCTGCTCCAACCTGCTGTAAAATGCTTGATTTCGAGAGTGAGCGAAACTAATGAAAACATTGTTGGGGTAAAACCTAAAGGGAAAGACCTAGCACCAAATCCAATTTGCCATCTGATCTAACTTCTGGAGGCAGTCAAAATGAGCCTTAGAATTCTTCCCTACCTTATTCCTGTGCTGAGATACAGGCTGCTCCAACCTGCTGTAAAATGCTTGATTTCGAGAGTGAGCGAAACTAATGAAAACATTGTTGGGGTAAAACCTAAAGGGAAAGACCTAGCACCAAATCCAATTTGCCATCTGATCTAACTTCTGGAGGCAGTCAAAATGAGCATTTGAATTCTTCCCTACCTTATTCCTGTGCTGAGATACAGGCTGCTCCAACCTGCTGTAAAATGCTTGATTTCGAGAGAGCGAAACTAATGAAAGCCTTGTTGGGGTAAAACCTAAAGGGAAAGACCTAGCACCAAATCCAATTTGCCATCTGATCTAACTTCTGGAGGCAGTCAAAATGATCCTTAGAATTCTTCCCTACCTTATTCCTGTGCTGAGATACAGGCTGCTCCAACCTGCTGTAAAATGCTTGATTTCGAGAGTGAGCGAAACTAATGAAAACATTGTTGGGGTAAAACCTAAAGGGAAAGACCTAGCACCAAATCCAATTTGCCATCTGATCTAACTTCTGGAGGCAGTCAAAATGATCCTTAGAATTCTTCCCTACCTTATTCCTGTGCTGAGATACAGGCTGCTCCAACCTGCTGTAAAATGCTTGATTTCGAGAGTGAGCGAAACTAATGAAAACATTGTTGGGGTAAAACCTAAAGGGAAAGACCTAGCACCAAATCCAATTTGCCATCTGATCTAACTTCTGGAGGCAGTCAAAATGAGCCTTAGAATTCTTCCCTACCTTATTCCTGTGCTGAGATACAGGCTGCTCCAACCTGCTGTAAAATGCTTGATTTCGAGAGTGAGCGAAACTAATGAAAACATTGTTGGGGTAAAACCTAAAGGGAAAGACCTAGCACCAAATCCAATTTGCCATCTGATCTAACTTCTGGAGGCAGTCAAAATGAGCATTTGAATTCTTCCCTACCTTATTCCTGTGCTGAGATACAGGCTGCTCCAACCTGCTGTAAAATGCTTGATTTCGAGAGTGAGCGAAACTAATGAAAACATTGTTGGGGTAAAACCTAAAGGGAAAGACCTAGCACCAAATCCAATTTGCCATCTGATCTAACTTCTGGAGGCAGTCAAAATGAGCCTTAGAATTCTTCCCTACCTTATTCCTGTGCTGAGATACAGGCTGCTCCAACCTGCTGTAAAATGCTTGATTTCGAGAGTGAGCGAAACTAATGAAAACATTGTTGGGGTAAAACCTAAAGGGAAAGACCTAGCACCAAATCCAATTTGCCATCTGATCTAACTTCTGGAGGCAGTCAAAATGAGCCTTAGAATTCTTCCCTACCTTATTCCTGTGCTGAGATACAGGCTGCTCCAACCTGCTGTAAAATGCTTGATTTCGAGAGTGAGCGAAACTAATGAAAACATTGTTGGGGTAAAACCTAAAGGGAAAGACCTAGCACCAAATCCAATTTGCCATCTGATCTAACTTCTGGAGGCAGTCAAAATGATCCTTAGAATTCTTCCCTACCTTATTCCTGTGCTGAGATACAGGCTGCTCCAACCTGCTGTAAAATGCTTGATTTCGAGAGTGAGCGAAACTGATGAAAACATTGTTGGGGTAAAACCTAAAGGGAAAGACCTAGCACCAAATCCAATTTGCCATCTGATCTAACTTCTGGAGGCAGTCAAAATGAGCCTTAGAATTCTTCCCTACCTTATTCCTGTGCTGAGATACAGGCTGCTCCAACCTGCTGTAAAATGCTTGATTTCGAGAGTGAGCGAAACTAATGAAAACATTGTTGGGGTAAAACCTAAAGGGAAAGACCTAGCACCAAATCCAATTTGCCATCTGATCTAACTTCTGGAGGCAGTCAAAATGAGCCTTAGAATTCTTCCCTACCTTATTCCTGTGCTGAGATACAGGCTGCTCCAACCTGCTGTAAAATGCTTGATTTCGAGAGTGAGCGAAACTGATGAAAACATTGTTGGGGTAAAACCTAAAGGGAAAGACCTAGCACCAAATCCAATTTGCCATCTGATCTAACTTCTGGAGGCAGTCAAAATGATCCTTAGAATTCTTCCCTACCTTATTCCTGTGCTGAGATACAGGCTGCTCCAACCTGCTGTAAAATGCTTGATTTCGAGAGTGAGCGAAACTAATGAAAACATTGTTGGGGTAAAACCTAAAGGGAAAGACCTAGCACCAAATCCAATTTGCCATCTGATCTAACTTCTGGAGGCAGTCAAAATGAGCCTTAGAATTCTTCCCTACCTTATTCCTGTGCTGAGATACAGGCTGCTCCAACCTGCTGTAAAATGTTTGATTTCGAGAGTGAGCGAAACTAATGAAAACATTGTTGGGGTAAAACCTAAAGGGAAAGACCTAGCACCAAATCCAATTTGCCATCTGATCTAACTTCTGGAGGCAGTCAAAATGATCCTTATAATTCTTCCCTACCTTATTCCTGTGCTGAGATACAGGCTGCTCCAACCTGCTGTAAAATGCTTGATTTCGAGAGTGAGCGAAACTAATGAAAACATTGTTGGGGTAAAACCTAAAGGGAAAGACCTAGCACCAAATCCAATTTGCCATCTGATCTAACTTCTGGAGGCAGTCAAAATGAGCCTTAGAATTCTTCCCTACCTTATTCCTGTGCTGAGATACAGGCTGCTCCAACCTGCTGTAAAATGCTTGATTTCGAGAGTGAGCGAAACTAATGAAAACATTGTTGGGGTAAAACCTAAAGGGAAAGACCTAGCACCAAATCCAATTTGCCATCTGATCTAACTTCTGGAGGCAGTCAAAATGATCCTTAGAATTCTTCCCTACCTTATTCCTGTGCTGAGATACAGGCTGCTCCAACCTGCTGTAAAATGCTTGATTTCGAGAGTGAGCGAAACTAATGAAAACATTGTTGGGGTAAAACCTAAAGGGAAAGACCTAGCACCAAATCCAATTTGCCATCTGATCTAACTTCTGGAGGCAGTCAAAATGAGCCTTAGAATTCTTCCCTACCTTATTCCTGTGCTGAGATACAGGCTGCTCCAACCTGCTGTAAAATGCTTGATTTCGAGAGTGAGCGAAACTAATGAAAACATTGTTGGGGTAAAACCTAAAGGGAAAGACCTAGCACCAAATCCAATTTGCCATCTGATCTAACTTCTGGAGGCAGTCAAAATGAGCCTTAGAATTCTTCCCTACCTTATTCCTGTGCTGAGATACAGGCTGCTCCAACCTGCTGTAAAATGCTTGATTTCGAGAGTGAGCGAAACTAATGAAAACATTGTTGGGGTAAAACCTAAAGGGAAAGACCTAGCACCAAATCCAATTTGCCATCTGATCTAACTTCTGGAGGCAGTCAAAATGAGCCTTAGAATTCTTCCCTACCTTATTCCTGTGCTGAGATACAGGCTGCTCCAACCTGCTGTAAAATGCTTGATTTCGAGAGTGAGCGAAACTAATGAAAACATTGTTGGGGTAAAACCTAAAGGGAAAGACCTAGCACCAAATCCAATTTGCCATCTGATCTAACTTCTGGAGGCAGTCAAAATGAGCCTTAGAATTCTTCCCTACCTTATTCCTGTGCTGAGATACAGGCTGCTCCAACCTGCTGTAAAATGCTTGATTTCGAGAGTGAGCGAAACTAATGAAAACATTGTTGGGGTAAAACCTAAAGGGAAAGACCTAGCACCAAATCCAATTTGCCATCTGATCTAACTTCTGGAGGCAGTCAAAATGAGCCTTAGAATTCTTCCCTACCTTATTCCTGTGCTGAGATACAGGCTGCTCCAACCTGCTGTAAAATGCTTGATTTTGAGAGTGAGCGAAACTAATGAAAACATTGTTGGGGTAAAACCTAAAGGGAAAGACCTAGCACCAAATCCAATTTGCCATCTGATCTAACTTCTGGAGGCAGTCAAAATGAGCCTTAGAATTCTTCCCTACCTTATTCCTGTGCTGAGATACAGGCTGCTCCAACCTGCTGTAAAATGCTTGATTTCGAGAGTGAGCGAAACTAATGAAAACATTGTTGGGGTAAAACCTAAAGGGAAAGACCTAGCACCAAATCCAATTTGCCATCTGATCTAACTTCTGGAGGCAGTCAAAATGAGCCTTAGAATTCTTCCCTACCTTATTCCTGTGCTGAGATACAGGCTGCTCCAACCTGCTGTAAAATGCTTGATTTCGAGAGTGAGCGAAACTAATGAAAACATTGTTGGGGTAAAACCTAAAGGGAAAGACCTAGCACCAAATCCAATTTGCCATCTGATCTAACTTCTGGAGGCAGTCAAAATGAGCCTTAGAATTCTTCCCTACCTTATTCCTGTGCTGAGATACAGGCTGCTCCAACCTGCTGTAAAATGCTTGATTTCGAGAGTGAGCGAAACTAATGAAAACATTGTTGGGGTAAAACCTAAAGGGAAAGACCTAGCACCAAATCCAATTTGCCATCTGATCTAACTTCTGGAGGCAGTCAAAATGAGCCTTAGAATTCTTCCCTACCTTATTCCTGTGCTGAGATACAGGCTGCTCCAACCTGCTGTAAAATGCTTGATTTCGAGAGTGAGCGAAACTAATGAAAACATTGTTGGGGTAAAACCTAAAGGGAAAGACCTAGCACCAAATCCAATTTGCCATCTGATCTAACTTCTGGAGGCAGTCAAAATGAGCCTTAGAATTCTTCCCTACCTTATTCCTGTGCTGAGATACAGGCTGCTCCAACCTGCTGTAAAATGCTTGATTTCGAGAGTGAGCGAAACTAATGAAAACATTGTTGGGGTAAAACCTAAAGGGAAAGACCTAGCACCAAATCCAATTTGCCATCTGATCTAACTTCTGGAGGCAGTCAAAATGATCCTCAGAATTCTTCCCTACCTTATTCCTGTGCTGAGATACAGGCTGCTCCAACCTGCTGTAAAATGCTTGATTTCGAGAGTGAGCGAAACTAATGAAAACATTGTTGGGGTAAAACCTAAAGGGAAAGACCTAGCACCAAATCCAATTTGCCATCTGATCTAACTTCTGGAGGCAGTCAAAATGAGCATTTGAATTCTTCCCTACCTTATTCCTGTGCTGAGATACAGGCTGCTCCAACCTGCTGTAAAATGCTTGATTTCGAGAGTGAGCGAAACTAATGAAAACATTGTTGGGGTAAAACCTAAAGGGAAAGACCTAGCACCAAATCCAATTTGCCATCTGATCTAACTTCTGGAGGCAGTCAAAATGAGCCTTAGAATTCTTCCCTACCTTATTCCTGTGCTGAGATACAGGCTGCTCCAACCTGCTGTAAAATGCTTGATTTCGAGAGTGAGCGAAACTAATGAAAACATTGTTGGGGTAAAACCTAAAGGGAAAGACCTAGCACCAAATCCAATTTGCCATCTGATCTAACTTCTGGAGGCAGTCAAAATGAGCCTTAGAATTCTTCCCTACCTTATTCCTGTGCTGAGATACAGGCTGCTCCAACCTGCTGTAAAATGCTTGATTTCGAGAGTGAGCGAAACTAATGAAAACATTGTTGGGGTAAAACCTAAAGGGAAAGACCTAGCACCAAATCCAATTTGCCATCTGATCTAACTTCTGGAGGCAGTCAAAATGATCCTTAGAATTCTTCCCTACCTTATTCCTGTGCTGAGATACAGGCTGCTCCAACCTGCTGTAAAATGCTTGATTTCGAGAGTGAGCGAAACTAATGAAAACATTGTTGGGGTAAAACCTAAAGGGAAAGACCTAGCACCAAATCCAATTTGCCATCTGATCTAACTTCTGGAGGCAGTCAAAATGAGCCTTAGAATTCTTCCCTACCTTATTCCTGTGCTGAGATACAGGCTGCTCCAACCTGCTGTAAAATGCTTGATTTCGAGAGTGAGCGAAACTAATGAAAACATTGTTGGGGTAAAACCTAAAGGGAAAGACCTAGCACCAAATCCAATTTGCCATCTGATCTAACTTCTGGAGGCAGTCAAAATGAGCCTTAGAATTCTTCCCTACCTTATTCCTGTGCTGAGATACAGGCTGCTCCAACCTGCTGTAAAATGCTTGATTTCGAGAGTGAGCGAAACTAATGAAAACATTGTTGCGGTAAAACCTAAAGGGAAAGACCTAGCACCAATTCCAATTTGCCATCTGATCTAACTTCTGGAGGCAGTCAAAATGAGCCTTAGAATTCTTCCCTACCTTATTCCTGTGCTGAGATACAGGCTGCTCCAACCTGCTGTGAAATGCTTGATTTCGAGAGTGAGCGAAACTAATGAAAACATTGTTGGGGTAAAACCTAAAGGGAAAGACCTAGCACCAAATCCAATTTGCCATCTGATCTAACTTCTGGAGGCAGTCAAAATGAGCCTTAGAATTCTTCCCTACCTTATTCCTGTGCTGAGATACAGGCTGCTCCAACCTGCTGTAAAATGCTTGATTTCGAGAGTGAGCGAAACTAATGAAAACATTGTTGGGGTAAAACCTAAAGGGAAAGACCTAGCACCAAATCCAATTTGCCATCTGATCTAACTTCTGGAGGCAGTCAAAATGAGCCTTAGAATTCTTCCCTACCTTATTCCTGTGCTGAGATACAGGCTGCTCCAACCTGCTGTAAAATGCTTGATTTCGAGAGTGAGCGAAACTAATGAAAACATTGTTGGGGTAAAACCTAAAGGGAAAGACCTAGCACCAAATCCAATTTGCCATCTGATCTAACTTCTGGAGGCAGTCAAAATGAGCCTTAGAATTCTTCCCTACCTTATTCCTGTGCTGAGATACAGGCTGCTCCAACCTGCTGTAAAATGCTTGATTTCGAGAGTGAGCGAAACTAATGAAAACATTGTTGGGGTAAAACCTAAAGGGAAAGACCTAGCACCAAATCCAATTTGCCATCTGATCTAACTTCTGGAGGCAGTCAAAATGAGCCTTAGAATTCTTCCCTACCTTATTCCTGTGCTGAGATACAGGCTGCTCCAACCTGCTGTAAAATGCTTGATTTCGAGAGTGAGCGAAACTAATGAAAACATTGTTGGGGTAAAACCTAAAGGGAAAGACCTAGCACCAAATCCAATTTGCCATCTGATCTAACTTCTGGAGGCAGTCAAAATGATCCTTAGAATTCTTCCCTACCTTATTCCTGTGCTGAGATACAGGCTGCTCCAACCTGCTGTAAAATGCTTGATTTCGAGAGTGAGCGAAACTAATGAAAACATTGTTGGGGTAAAACCTAAAGGGAAAGACCTAGCACCAAATCCAATTTGCCATCTGATCTAACTTCTGGAGGCAGTCAAAATGATCCTCAGAATTCTTCCCTACCTTATTCCTGTGCTGAGATACAGGCTGCTCCAACCTGCTGTAAAATGCTTGATTTCGAGAGTGAGCGAAACTAATGAAAACATTGTTGGGGTAAAACCTAAAGGGAAAGACCTAGCACCAAATCCAATTTGCCATCTGATCTAACTTCTGGAGGCAGTCAAAATGAGCCTTAGAATTCTTCCCTACCTTATTCCTGTGCTGAGATACAGGCTGCTCCAACCTGCTGTAAAATGCTTGATTTCGAGAGTGAGCGAAACTAATGAAAACATTGTTGGGGTAAAACCTAAAGGGAAAGACCTAGCACCAAATCCAATTTGCCATCTGATCTAACTTCTGGAGGCAGTCAAAATGAGCCTTAGAATTCTTCCCTACCTTATTCCTGTGCTGAGATACAGGCTGCTCCAACCTGCTGTAAAATGCTTGATTTCGAGAGTGAGCGAAACTAATGAAAACATTGTTGGGGTAAAACCTAAAGGGAAAGACCTAGCACCAAATCCAATTTGCCATCTGATCTAACTTCTGGAGGCAGTCAAAATGATCCTTAGAATTCTTCCCTACCTTATTCCTGTGCTGAGATACAGGCTGCTCCAACCTGCTGTAAAATGCTTGATTTCGAGAGTGAGCGAAACTAATGAAAACATTGTTGGGGTAAAACCTAAAGGGAAAGACCTAGCACCAAATCCAATTTGCCATCTGATCTAACTTCTGGAGGCAGTCAAAATGAGCCTTAGAATTCTTCCCTACCTTATTCCTGTGCTGAGATACAGGCTGCTCCAACCTGCTGTAAAATGCTTGATTTCGAGAGTGAGCGAAACTAATGAAAACATTGTTGGGGTAAAACCTAAAGGGAAAGACCTAGCACCAAATCCAATTTGCCATCTGATCTAACTTCTGGAGGCAGTCAAAATGATCCTTAGAATTCTTCCCTACCTTATTCCTGTGCTGAGATACAGGCTGCTCCAACCTGCTGTAAAATGCTTGATTTCGAGAGTGAGCGAAACTAATGAAAACATTGTTGGGGTAAAACCTAAAGGGAAAGACCTAGCACCAAATCCAATTTGCCATCTGATCTAACTTCTGGAGGCAGTCAAAATGATCCTCAGAATTCTTCCCTACCTTATTCCTGTGCTGAGATACAGGCTGCTCCAACCTGCTGTAAAATGCTTGATTTCGAGAGTGAGCGAAACTAATGAAAACATTGTTGGGGTAAAACCTAAAGGGAAAGACCTAGCACCAAATCCAATTTGCCATCTGATCTAACTTCTGGAGGCAGTCAAAATGAGCATTTGAATTCTTCCCTACCTTATTCCTGTGCTGAGATACAGGCTGCTCCAACCTGCTGTAAAATGCTTGATTTCGAGAGTGAGCGAAACTAATGAAAACATTGTTGGGGTAAAACCTAAAGGGAAAGACCTAGCACCAAATCCAATTTGCCATCTGATCTAACTTCTGGAGGCAGTCAAAATGAGCATTTGAATTCTTCCCTACCTTATTCCTGTGCTGAGATACAGGCTGCTCCAACCTGCTGTAAAATGCTTGATTTCGAGAGTGAGCGAAACTAATGAAAACATTGTTGGGGTAAAACCTAAAGGGAAAGACCTAGCACCAAATCCAATTTGCCATCTGATCTAACTTCTGGAGGCAGTCAAAATGAGCCTTAGAATTCTTCCCTACCTTATTCCTGTGCTGAGATACAGGCTGCTCCAACCTGCTGTAAAATGCTTGATTTCGAGAGTGAGCGAAACTAATGAAAACATTGTTGGGGTAAAACCTAAAGGGAAAGACCTAGCACCAAATCCAATTTGCCATCTGATCTAACTTCTGGAGGCAGTCAAAATGAGCCTTAGAATTCTTCCCTACCTTATTCCTGTGCTGAGATACAGGCTGCTCCAACCTGCTGTAAAATGCTTGATTTCGAGAGTGAGCGAAACTAATGAAAACATTGTTGGGGTAAAACCTAAAGGGAAAGACCTAGCACCAAATCCAATTTGCCATCTGATCTAACTTCTGGAGGCAGTCAAAATGAGCCTTAGAATTCTTCCCTACCTTATTCCTGTGCTGAGATACAGGCTGCTCCAACCTGCTGTAAAATGCTTGATTTCGAGAGTGAGCGAAACTAATGAAAACATTGTTGGGGTAAAACCTAAAGGGAAAGACCTAGCACCAAATCCAATTTGCCATCTGATCTAACTTCTGGAGGCAGTCAAAATGAGCCTTAGAATTCTTCCCTACCTTATTCCTGTGCTGAGATACAGGCTGCTCCAACCTGCTGTAAAATGCTTGATTTCGAGAGTGAGCGAAACTAATGAAAACATTGTTGGGGTAAAACCTAAAGGGAAAGACCTAGCACCAAATCCAATTTGCCATCTGATCTAACTTCTGGAGGCAGTCAAAATGAGCCTTAGAATTCTTCCCTACCTTATTCCTGTGCTGAGATACAGGCTGCTCCAACCTGCTGTAAAATGCTTGATTTCGAGAGTGAGCGAAACTAATGAAAACATTGTTGCGGTAAAACCTAAAGGGAAAGACCTAGCACCAATTCCAATTTGCCATCTGATCTAACTTCTGGAGGCAGTCAAAATGAGCCTTAGAATTCTTCCCTACCTTATTCCTGTGCTGAGATACAGGCTGCTCCAACCTGCTGTGAAATGCTTGATTTCGAGAGTGAGCGAAACTAATGAAAACATTGTTGGGGTAAAACCTAAAGGGAAAGACCTAGCACCAAATCCAATTTGCCATCTGATCTAACTTCTGGAGGCAGTCAAAATGAGCCTTAGAATTCTTCCCTACCTTATTCCTGTGCTGAGATACAGGCTGCTCCAACCTGCTGTAAAATGCTTGATTTCGAGAGTGAGCGAAACTAATGAAAACATTGTTGGGGTAAAACCTAAAGGGAAAGACCTAGCACCAAATCCAATTTGCCATCTGATCTAACTTCTGGAGGCAGTCAAAATGAGCCTTAGAATTCTTCCCTACCTTATTCCTGTGCTGAGATACAGGCTGCTCCAACCTGCTGTAAAATGCTTGATTTCGAGAGTGAGCGAAACTAATGAAAACATTGTTGGGGTAAAACCTAAAGGGAAAGACCTAGCACCAAATCCAATTTGCCATCTGATCTAACTTCTGGAGGCAGTCAAAATGAGCCTTAGAATTCTTCCCTACCTTATTCCTGTGCTGAGATACAGGCTGCTCCAACCTGCTGTAAAATGCTTGATTTCGAGAGTGAGCGAAACTAATGAAAACATTGTTGGGGTAAAACCTAAAGGGAAAGACCTAGCACCAAATCCAATTTGCCATCTGATCTAACTTCTGGAGGCAGTCAAAATGAGCCTTAGAATTCTTCCCTACCTTATTCCTGTGCTGAGATACAGGCTGCTCCAACCTGCTGTAAAATGCTTGATTTCGAGAGTGAGCGAAACTAATGAAAACATTGTTGGGGTAAAACCTAAAGGGAAAGACCTAGCACCAAATCCAATTTGCCATCTGATCTAACTTCTGGAGGCAGTCAAAATGAGCCTTAGAATTCTTCCCTACCTTATTCCTGTGCTGAGATACAGGCTGCTCCAACCTGCTGTAAAATGCTTGATTTCGAGAGTGAGCGAAACTAATGAAAACATTGTTGGGGTAAAACCTAAAGGGAAAGACCTAGCACCAAATCCAATTTGCCATCTGATCTAACTTCTGGAGGCAGTCAAAATGAGCCTTAGAATTCTTCCCTACCTTATTCCTGTGCTGAGATACAGGCTGCTCCAACCTGCTGTAAAATGCTTGATTTCGAGAGTGAGCGAAACTAATGAAAACATTGTTGGGGTAAAACCTAAAGGGAAAGACCTAGCACCAAATCCAATTTGCCATCTGATCTAACTTCTGGAGGCAGTCAAAATGATCCTCAGAATTCTTCCCTACCTTATTCCTGTGCTGAGATACAGGCTGCTCCAACCTGCTGTAAAATGCTTGATTTCGAGAGTGAGCGAAACTAATGAAAACATTGTTGGGGTAAAACCTAAAGGGAAAGACCTAGCACCAAATCCAATTTGCCATCTGATCTAACTTCTGGAGGCAGTCAAAATGAGCATTTGAATTCTTCCCTACCTTATTCCTGTGCTGAGATACAGGCTGCTCCAACCTGCTGTAAAATGCTTGATTTCGAGAGTGAGCGAAACTAATGAAAACATTGTTGGGGTAAAACCTAAAGGGAAAGACCTAGCACCAAATCCAATTTGCCATCTGATCTAACTTCTGGAGGCAGTCAAAATGAGCCTTAGAATTCTTCCCTACCTTATTCCTGTGCTGAGATACAGGCTGCTCCAACCTGCTGTAAAATGCCTTGATTTCGAGAGTGAGCGAAACTAATGAAAACATTGTTGGGGTAAAACCTAAAGGGAAAGACCTAGCACCAAATCCAATTTGCCATCTGATCTAACTTCTGGAGGCAGTCAAAATGAGCCTTAGAATTCTTCCCTACCTTATTCCTGTGCTGAGATACAGGCTGCTCCAACCTGCTGTAAAATGCTTGATTTCGAGAGTGAGCGAAACTAATGAAAACATTGTTGGGGTAAAACCTAAAGGGAAAGACCTAGCACCAAATCCAATTTGCCATCTGATCTAACTTCTGGAGGCAGTCAAAATGAGCCTTAGAATTCTTCCCTACCTTATTCCCTGTGCTGAGATACAGGCTGCTCCAACCTGCTGTAAAATGCTTGATTTCGAGAGTGAGCGAAACTAATGAAAACATTGTTGGGGTAAAACCTAAAGGGAAAGACCTAGCACCAAATCCAATTTGCCATCTGATCTAACTTCTGGAGGCAGTCAAAATGAGCCTTAGAATTCTTCCCTACCTTATTCCTGTGCTGAGATACAGGCTGCTCCAACCTGCTGTAAAATGCTTGATTTCGAGAGTGAGCGAAACTAATGAAAACATTGTTGGGGTAAAACCTAAAGGGAAAGGACCTAGCACCAAATCCAATTTGCCATCTGATCTAACTTCTGGAGGCAGTCAAAATGAGCCTTAGAATTCTTCCCTACCTTATTCCTGTGCTGAGATACAGGCTGCTCCAACCTGCTGTAAAATGCTTGATTTCGAGAGTGAGCGAAACTAATGAAAACATTGTTGGGGTAAAACCTAAAGGGAAAGACCTAGCACCAAAAATTTGCCATCTGATCTAACTTCTGGAGGCAGTCAAAATGAGCCTTAGAATTCTTCCCTACCTTATTCCTGTGCTGAGATACAGGCTGCTCCAACCTGCTGTAAAATGCTTGATTTCGAGAGTGAGCGAAACTAATGAAAACATTGTTGGGGTAAAACCTAAAGGGAAAGACCTAGCACCAAATCCAATTTGCCATCTGATCTAACTTCTGGAGGCAGTCAAAATGAGCCTTAGAATTCTTCCCTACCTTATTCCTGTGCTGAGATACAGGCTGCTCCAACCTGCTGTAAAATGCTTGATTTCGAGAGTGAGCGAAACTAATGAAAACATTGTTGGGGTAAAACCTAAAGGGAAAGACCTAGCACCAAATCCAATTTGCCATCTGATCTAACTTCTGGAGGCAGTCAAAATGAGCCTTAGAATTCTTCCCTACCTTATTCCTGTGCTGAGATACAGGCTGCTCCAACCTGCTGTAAAATGCTTGATTTCGAGAGTGAGCGAAACTAATGAAAACATTGTTGGGGTAAAACCTAAAGGGAAAGACCTAGCACCAAATCCAATTTGCCATCTGATCTAACTTCTGGAGGCAGTCAAAATGATCCTTAGAATTCTTCCCTACCTTATTCCTGTGCTGAGATACAGGCTGCTCCAACCTGCTGTAAAATGCTTGATTTCGAGAGTGAGCGAAACTAATGAAAACATTGTTGGGGTAAAACCTAAAGGGAAAGACCTAGCACCAAATCCAATTTGCCATCTGATCTAACTTCTGGAGGCAGTCAAAATGAGCCTTAGAATTCTTCCCTACCTTATTCCTGTGCTGAGATACAGGCTGCTCCAACCTGCTGTAAAATGCTTGATTTCGAGAGTGAGCGAAACTAATGAAAACATTGTTGGGGTAAAACCTAAAGGGAAAGACCTAGCACCAAATCCAATTTGCCATCTGATCTAACTTCTGGAGGCAGTCAAAATGATCCTTAGAATTCTTCCCTACCTTATTCCTGTGCTGAGATACAGGCTGCTCCAACCTGCTGTAAAATGCTTGATTTCGAGAGTGAGCGAAACTAATGAAAACATTGTTGGGGTAAAACCTAAAGGGAAAGACCTAGCACCAAATCCAATTTGCCATCTGATCTAACTTCTGGAGGCAGTCAAAATGAGCCTTAGAATTCTTCCCTACCTTATTCCTGCGCTGAGATACAGGCTGCTCCAACCTGCTGTAAAATGCTTGATCTCGAGAGTGAGCGAAACTAATGAAAACATTGTTGGGGTAAAACCTAAAGGGAAAGACCTAGCACCAAATCCAATTTGCCATCT